>NC_056729.1:119299122-119351622 GCF_019279795.1 Protopterus annectens | reverse complement strand
GTGTGGTAATTGCAGTTCTCACTGTGATTTCAGGACACTGCTATAAAATGATAGGTTAGGTAGGCGTAGGCCTTTCAGTTTTGCAAGGTGGGGACCATGCTTGTTTGCTGTGGACACTGTTGTGTCAGTCAGATGGTTGGTATATGTCTCATATCTGAAGCTGGGTTGTAACCAGTGAAATGCATGTTGTACTGAAACCTGACTGTTGCTTCTTCCAGTACACTCTTCTCAGTGTGTATGTTTACTCACATCTCCAAAAGCTATCACTGGATACATGGGAGTATGTAGTTTCTTTTGGAATTAGGGAATTAACTGGCATACAACAGTAGTTATTGTAATGTATTCCTATGGCTTTCCTATTTTCCCTTTACATTCAGTCCTTGTAATGCATGTTATATATCTTTATTGCAATGTATTCCTATGGCTTTCCTATTTTCCCTTTACATTCAGTCCTTGTAATGCATGTCATATTTCTTTATTGCAATGTATTCCTATGGCTTTCCTATTTTCCCTTTACATGCACTCCTTGTAATGCATGTTATATTTCTTTCAGCACCAAATTATTGTGTACCTCCTGTGGCTTAGTGGTACATCATGCAGACTGGGGAGTCCAAGGTGTGGGGTTTGAGACTGACAAGGGTATTTTATTTTGTTGCTGAGCAATACAAGGGCCTTGTCATACAGAGTGACAAAGGCACTTTTAAGCAGTTGTAAGCAAGTTGGCGTGGGTTTACGCGACGCTTAGCGATGCTAAGCGACGCTTAGCTTAGCTTATTGTATTTTAGCAATACTAAGCTAAGCTTAGTTTAGCTTACTTTATGTTAGCATTAGTAAGCTAAGCGTGGCGGAGCTTATCATATCTTAGCAATGCTAAGCTAGGCGCACACATGCGCACACTGGTGCAAACCCGCTGACTACTGTTTACAAGTGCTCATTCCCACTAACCCCCGCGCTCATGTCTTTGACAGAAAAGTAAATGGGGAGATAGGACTGTGGTGATAAAGGGTGCTCAAAGAGGGGAAGACAGTAGGGAAACTAGCTTGGGATGTACATGATGGGTGTGGAGAAGGTCCATAGCTGCCCATTTCATTACCAGCAACAGCTGTGCATATGCAATACATTAGGTGGGATATTTGAAACCTTCCACACCTGAGAGAGTGGTGAGGACATCTAAGTATGTTGTACTACCAATTATGAATATCAGGCACATCCACTGTTTGTGAACTGCTATACTGTCATTAGTACATTACTCACATCTGAACAGTTTGTGATTTGTGTTGGCATTAGCACAGTCTGCTCAGGATGACTGGACATATTTCTGTACTGTGTATGCCTATCTACACCCTTGGTTGTGCCTGAGTACACGGGTATATAGTACCTTTGGGTATGGGTGCAGAACTGCAGTGTGCATTATTTATTATCGTGTGATGTTTATCTTGCTGAACATGCAGAGTTGCTGTGTACCTGTAAGTCTATGAAGGCTTGTAGTCTGTCTGAGTAGCTCCCACCTGTGGACATATCCAGATGGTAAACAGAGGTCAGCCTAGTATTCTTTGACTGTGCACCACAGCAGTCTTTTCAGCACCTGAACAATGGCATTGTCACAGGTGGTTGCTAGCAGTACGTGGCTACATCTTTTGCTATTTCTGTGTTGTACTTCTACATAAGGGCATGCTTGTGGGATTCATTCTACAGCTATTTGCAGAGTGTGTAACAGCAGACAAGCTGATATGCCTGTGTGTTTCTGACTCTTCCAGGCCTCATATACTCTCATGTATATATTTGAATAGCCTCAGGGAAAGGTACATATAACTGGGATACACCTGTGATATACTTCTGACATTTTTCAGTTCAGACTTTGAGTGATTCAGACCATTTCTATTACTACACCTTTTCTGACGTGCAATTGGTGTCTTCTCTCACTTATTGGCATTTGTTATTAAGTGAGATTCAACACCTTTCCACCTACTGCTAGTACATTTCACAGGGAGTCAGAGGGGCACAGCTAACTTTTGTTTACTAATCAGGGTCGTCACTGTAGAGCAGTCAGTGTTGGGAGGTCTGGCCTGTGACCTATGCTAATATGCCGGTGTGTATCCTGCTCTGATACTGTGTGGGGGTTGTAAGCTGCTACTGTGACCTTATTCCCTACTAGCATGGCTGATTCTCTTTTCACAGTTATGTCATGCAATTCAACAACACCTGCTGGTTAAGGCCTACAGAACAAGATTTGTGTTATGCCATTCCTATTTTTCCTTTACATTTACTCATGGTAATGCATGATAAATTGCTTTCAGCACTAAGTTATTGTATATTTGCTGTGGTTTAGTGGTACTTCATGCAGACTGGTGAGTCCAAAGTCCCGGGTTCGAAACTTGACAAGGGTATTTTTATTTTTCTACTGAGCAATACAAGGGCCTTGTCATACAGAGTGACTAAGGCACTTTTAAGCAGTTGTAAGTGGGTTGGCGTGGGTTTGTGTGATGCTTAACAATGCATAGCTAAGTGCACACAAGCTCACACTCACGCACCCCCGCTAACTACTGCTTAAAAGTGCTTACTTCTGCTAACCCCCGCACTAATTTCTTTTAAAGAAAAGAAAATGGGGAGATAGGAAAGTGGTGAAAAAAGGGGGCACAGAGAGGGACAAACAGTAGGAAAACAAGCTCGGGATGTGCAGGAAGGGTGTAGGGAAGGCCCATAGCTGCCCATTTCTTTAACAGCAACAGCTGTGCATATGTTCAAAATTTGGAGTGAGTTTTGAGACCTTCCACCCCTGAGAGAGGGGTGAGGACAACATAGTTTGTTGCACTGCCAATTAGAATTATCAGTATACATGTCCTATGGACATATGTGCAAAATGGGAAGCTATGTATGGGGAGTAATTATTTTTCCGGTACAGATTGCCCTTTTTTTTTTTTTTTCAGGTGAGAGTGGTAAGTGAGGTAGGGGAAATTTGTATATTTGGGGAGGTAGGTTGGGGAGGTAAACAGACAAGACAAACAAGACGCATACAGGGGCAGAATTTGACACATGGGATGGGTGAACACAATTGACGGGGAAGGTTGTTTGGAAATCGCAAGCCCATGAGCCCACAGATGGTAACAGTGGAACTGAGATCCCCACCCATGGGCACTCACCACTGCACCTTCACAGCCCCGGGGGTGGCTGTGCTGGGGGCTGAGTAGGACGGGCAGGCTCACCCGTGAGATGCGCCACTCTCGCCTCAAGCTGGAGTAGGGGATCAGCGACTGAACGCTGGATCTCCCTACGCACCACAGCTCGGACCCTTCGAATGGTGACAGGTGGCCCTTCTCCACCCACGCTTGCATGGGGGGGACAAGCCCCATCCCCTGCAGTGCTTCCACCCGAAGGTGGCACAGGACCAATGGAGGAGGGGAGTCCAGGCTGGGCACCAGAGCCACTGGTGCCAGGTGCACTCGCCAACTGAGGAGGGACAGGTGGGTCCGCTGGGACCATACGTTCTGTGATTCAGTGTGTTTCATTACAACATAAATAACAGCAGTCCAGATTAGTTGTAACAGCATGCAGTAATATTCCCATTAACTCAACACACCACAGTTCCAACAGTTGAACAGCAAACATAACACATGCATATATTGAACAACAGTGGTTATTCCAAATGCATGCAGGGATGATTGGTAGCAACAGGCCACCATGAACACGGTGTTTGAACAGGACACATGCATCAACATGAGTGCAAATATTTATGGAACAATAGGACATATATCCCGACAAATATTTAAGATTACACATACCCATTGAGGTGCGGAATTGCATGGTTTATGCACAAACAGTAGGGTGTAGAAAAAACCTCCATTAACATCTTATAAACACTTTTACTCTACACTACATTCCTCGTGACTGCAGGTGTATATTCCCTACATGTATTATTACACTTGCCACCATGCATTAGGTTGTGCAATGGGTTTGGCTAGTTCAATCTATATTTGACCTATATCTCACATACTAACTCTCCAGGATGCAGATGTTACTGCTACATATTTCATGGTTGCATTTATATTTATTTATCTACATATCTGGATGTTTTCACATGACATTTTCACTTCTAATTGTACAGAACCCTGCATTTATTGAAGCACACTTACATTTCTGAGGAACATATTTGCATGCTACTCATGTACCAGATTTACTTATGCATGCCAGCCAGTAACTGACTGTTGAGGACTGTATATTTACTTCACAGCTACTAGCACTTCCATCACCCACTTTAGATGGGATTGCAGAACTCTGGGTTGCCAGCACTTTCTAAGACATTACTATTTGTATAATGCAAGGGTACAACAACATTTCATACTAAGTGAAACAGACACACTCTGGGTTTTAGACATTTATTAATGACATTACACACTTTTCCACAGGTTCACTCCTTTATTTGTTTTAACGGTATATATGGCAGACATGTTCATGACATATTATACCTTTATTAATAGGTTAGCACACTCTTATTTCAGGCTCACTTACATAATATTTTATATGACAGTGCCTGCAGAGATAATATTCCATACATTTGTTACCTTTCTTAATGGGTTACTACACTCTTTTTCTGCCTCTCTAATGCTTTTATCTGACAGTACCTGCAGAGGCCTTATTCAGTCCATTTTATGGCTGTATTATTGGACTACAACACTTTCTTTCATGCCCTTTCCCATATTTTATATAACAATACATGCAGAATAATCACTAACCTGCCTGGCAATGTAGCCTTAGCAGCCTATCTTCATAGGCTTGCTGATTCGTAGCACGGTCACCTGCAGCTGTAAAGTAAATGAAGAGATATTGAGACATTCCTATCCATTATACATACTCCATTTTAAATCCTTACATACTGCATTCCATGGCTGCATACTCAGTTGTGGGGCATCCCGCATCCCACGGGCTTCCTGTATCCACTGGTTCAGGCGGTCCTCCTTTCGTCTCTTCAGGTCCGCATGGTGGTGACGGACCTGCTCACCAGTCCGGGAAATGCCTGTGGCACGGGTGAGGTCACGAGCTAACCGGTTCCAAGCCACTGCCTTGTACTCCGTCCCTTGGAACTGGCCCTGCAGGAGTCTTGCCTCGTGACAGTGGACTAGGAGCCAAACCATGTATTTGGACTCCTCGGTGCCCCATCTCTGTGCTCGGAAGCGCACTCCCTCTCCACCACCCTCTCCAACACCAGACATTCTGACCGCAGATGTGTGTGTATTCCCACCTGTGGGGCTTAAATATGCCACATTTCCCGCACTTTTTTGTGATTGGCCATTTTGTAAAATTCTTGGCTGACTGCAGACCTGCTAAGCAATGGTTAAACTACCATTCCTAAGTTTATGTATGTTAATATTGGCCATTTTCCCTATGTTGTCAAGGCTTAGTGGTTCTGTACTTTGATTATTATGCAAAGGGTCCTGGGTTTAAACCTTGTCATTCTTTTATTTTAATACTGTCTAAATAGGCTAGGGGGTGTGGCTGCGTTTAAGCAACTTAGCTCTACGTTGCTCCCCTGTGCCCTACAGTGCCCTGGCTAGCACGGCGCGCATGTCTGCTCAAACACATTGCGATGGGTAAAGCATTTTTAAATGTTGGGCAACTCTATTGCGCTGGGTAAAGTGCTATTACACTATGGGCAACTCTGTTTAGCTGGGTGAAGTGCTATTAAACTATGGGCAACTCTGTTTAGCTGGATAAAGCGCTATTAAACTATGGGCACCTCTGTTTAGATGGGTATAGCACTATTAAACTATGGGGACCTGTGTTTAGCTGTGTAAAACGTTGCTTAATGGCAGGCTATTATATATCTGGGTCTTTTAAAAATATATATTTTGTTCGCTGATACATTGGCCATGTCACTGCTTTTAATAAAATTTTAATCATATTTGTCTGCTATTATTTCAAATACTGATTTAAAACATAAATAAGAAGGGAAGTGGTGGGACTCGAACCATGAATGCCTTCGCTTCGTGCATATGGTCTACCATTACGCTATTGCTATTTGGATAAATTTGCATAAGTAGTTCTTATATGCTCTTCAATGTCACAATTGCTAACTGTGGTTAAGCAATGGGCACACCCGCGCAAACAAGCGCAAATACGGGCAGCTATATCGTGGATTTAAAAAAAAAATGTTTTCCGTTTTGTAACTCTGATGAGGGTTTACAGTGTCAGGGAGTGTGGTGTTGGGTGCAAGTACATTTGAGCGGACTCGCTCTTGTCTGTTGACATCATGCTTTTTAAAACCTTGCAGGGGCGTGGACTTTTAGACTGCTCGGCAGTCGGACACGCCCCCTGCATGCCTACTCAGTCCGTGTAAGAGTTATGGATGAGTCAGCGTGCCCTCATGAATATTCATGGCACGCTGATGTCATACCGTTCAACTGCAGCCTCCGAGTAAGACATATTAAGTCTTACATGGAGGTTTCGTGAATCCAGCCCAATGTGTGTAAATTATGTTAAATGTGACAATAATGACATTTAATGTTAAATGCACATGCATAGGTGCGATGTGCACAATATTTTTGTTATAATTCTTGTGAGTTATCGCTCATCGTAGATATGTCTTTATGACAAAATGTTTTCTGAATTGTGTATGCAGCCTAAACCACCATGAATTACTCTGGTAATTAAACTGCATGTGTCTGAAATGCATTTATAAATGCAAATGCTGTTTTTTACAAAGAAATGAAGTCCCATGAATAAGAAAAGTCACAGATATACAGACATCTGTGAAATATGTGTCCAGTCCTTCTTAAAATTACTATACCTCTAATAACCATCTTAAAAACTAAGTCCTTCTGTGGCACTAACAGTTAATAAGCAATTTTAACATTTTTGCTTATTTTTTTCACATGGAATCAACTCCCAGGTGATACTATTCAATATTGTTGTATAACTCCCAGCAGGCCAATATGTCGCAAATCATTCCATGTTTTTCCTGCATCCAACCATGACTATAAGAAAAACTGCAAAGCATTTCATTGTTTAACACTGGGAGACGTCTCAATAGTCTGAGCACCACAAAGGCCAAATTTCACTGCCATATTTCACAACTTGTGTGTTTTTGGATGTAATCAGTGCCAATGTATTTAACAAGGCATTGCTGTGATTCCAATTGTGCAAATGCAGTTGGTAAGACTGAGCTGTGAATCTTTGAACACAAGCTATTGCATATTTGTAGTTTGACTGCTGCAGGCATGGCTAACAATGGTAGGGATTTTGTCCCATTTAGAGCATAAAGGTGAGGTTTGGATAATTCCAGGATTTTTCATTCATGCATTCTTTGTGGAGCACTACAACTAGAGGCTGTCACAATGGGACTATTCTTGGTCTCAGTCTGAGGCTGATGCTTGCACAAGATTGTCCAAGGCTGTTCCCAGTACAACAGCATGTTATACACTAGGGAGCAATGTCATCGCCACTGCAGTAACAACAAGTCCAAACTGGACATCCAGAGTCAATTGGAAGATGAATTTAAAATGGAAAACACCCCTAAGTTGTGTAGCTACACTGACGTATCACCAGTTTATCTTATGGCATTTACTAGGCACCCAGTGCAGTTGTTCATTATGCTTTTACACATCTTTTTTCTTTTTATCTACTGTACAGCCAAGGCAGAGATAGAAGAAAACTGTGAGGCATATCAGGAGATACTAACTCACCTTAGAGAGGCAAAGCGTAAGTATGCAACAGGTCTGAATGCAAGGCAGATAAGTATTTTCAGACCATTACTTTATATCATCTTCAGCAGGCATATCTAAACTTTTATATCAAGCATGCATACCTGCTCCAATAGATCTTGGATATTGCATTAGGTAATGGGTATAACTGCACATGGGTTCAATATCCAGGAACACACACTGTATTTTTTACAGTGCAGTATTTATAAGACATTTGCTACAATACTGTAATACGGCATAGCATTAAGAATTACATTTTAGCAAATGCATTTATTAACTTTGAAAGCAGATACCCGATATGGCATAGTCAAATATATAATTATATTTGCCATATCATGCCATTTTGATTGATTGACTGATTTTATGACACATTACATCCTCCCATCAAATCTGGATGTGGCAAAGGTGCACAAATTTATTTCTCATATCATTTCATTAATTAAATACATTTGTAATGTGACATGCCTTTGAACTAATTCCCACATTTTTTGTCTCCCTTACTCAGTCTCTCTTTTCTCATGCACATTTCTTTTCTTTGTTTAATACATTGCTATTAAGACCAGAATAACCATCAGCACAGGGAGCTGGATTGACCACTGTGGTTCATTCACCCTGCCATAACTCCACAGGTGGCTGTGATACACCACCATAGGCACCCCAGACACCCAACACATTTGGGTCACAACCTGTTGACAATGTGTGCACAACTCCTGCCTTACCTGCTCCACCTGCTTTAGGTAGCTCTGTTTTGGCTGCTGTTGGAGTAGTACCCTCTTGGAGCAATAGTGGAGGTGGCACTATTATCACCCATCAAGAGCTCATAAGCCTGGTGGAGGGCATAGCAGGAAGCTACTACAAGATAGAGCAAAATCCTTAAAAGGTAAGGCACCCTTGATTACTATAAGTAAAAAACTAAGAGCTCTCATAAAATCATCCAAAGCAAATTTTGAGAGAAAAATAGCTAAAGACTCAAAAGACAATCATAAGGCCTTCTTTAGCTATGCTAGAAACCTGGGAGGAAACTCCCAGATATGCTCAGAACTACAAAATGATGTGAAGATTACTGATCCTACAGACATTGCCAACATACTGGCTGACAGGTTCAGTGCAAACTTCTCCCCTCCCCAAAAGGAGAGATATCTATACCAAGCGATTGCAGCCCCCAAACATCTCCAACGCCCAAGTGAGAACTGCTCTCCAAAGCAAAAACACAGCATCCATGGGACCTGATGGTGTCCCCGGCTGTGTGCTCCACGAACTCAACGAGGAATTAAACCCACAGCTAGGACAGCTGTTTAATCATAGTCTTACCTCTGGATACGCACTCCAGGAGTGGCGCACTGCAACTGTGGTCCCACTTCACAAAGGCGGTGCCTCCACCGACCCTGGAAATTACCGCCCATTAGCTTGACAAGCCTTATCTGCAAAGCCATGGAGAGGATCATAATGGACCTCATAAATAAAGACATAGGGAATTTGCAGACTTTGGATCCATCCCAGTTTGGCTTTGTCAAAGGCAGATCATGCCTTCTAAACTTGGTTGACTTTTTCGAAACAGTCACCAAAGCCATTGATGAGGGAAAGGCAGTCCATACAGCTTACCTCGATCTGGCGAAGGCCTTCGATACAATACCCCACTCGGGTATCATTGAAAACTCATCAGCTTAAATGTTAACCCATACATCACAAGATGGGTTGCAAACTGGCTGAGTGACAGAACCCACAGGGTCAGAGTTGCTGGCGCCATGTCAGACTCAAAGCCTGTCACAAGTGGTGTCCCACAGGGCTCAGTCCTGGGCCCACTCTTGTTTGGCATCTACTTTTCCGAAGTACAAGCAAACACAGGAGGGTTATGGCTGACAAAGTTTGCAGATGACTGCAAACTGGGCGCCATAGTAGAAAACACATCTGACACAGATATCCTTCAGAAGGGTCTCACAGAAACGGATAACTGGTGCCAGAGCCACGGCCTAAAGTTAAATGCCAAAAAATGCATAGTCATACCCTTCGGGAAAAACAAGGTTACCCCTAGCTACCAAATAGGTGGCAATCCACTGAGCACAGAAGAAGTTATCAGGGACCTGGGGACCCAGGTTGATAGTAGTCTGTCATTCGACACCCATGTAGCTAAAGTAGTTAGGAAGTCCTTCTACATTGCCCACCTTATCATGAAGGGATTCTCATCTAGATCAAGGGAGGTCATAGTCTCCCTTTACTCATCACTCATCAGACCAATGATTGAGTACAATGTCCCATTCGGAATGTATCTGACCCGACACTTGCAGCAGCTGGAGAGGCCACAAAAGTTCCTCACCAAAAGGATAAAGGGTCTCAAAAATCTGTCCTATGTTGCCCGACTGAAAGAACTCCAGCTCTATTCAGTCGCTTACCGCTTGCTCAGAGGTGACCTTTGCCTAACATACAAGGCCATGTCAAACCCAGATTTGATGAATATGCTTCACCTCAAAAAATCTAGATCTGTCAGAGCCACAAGGGCGGGAGACTTAAACCTCGACACGGCTATTAATAGGACGTGCTGGAGGGATAGATTCATCACCCAAAGACTCCCTATGCTGTGGAATAAAATCCCGGTATATGTGAGGCAGAGCACCTCGCTGGCCTTGTTCAAGAGAAATCTTGACCAATGGATGGGAGATCGCAGATATACCCCAGGGATTACCTCAGTGTCACTGCTCGACAGAGGCACAGCAAAATAATGGGTATAGTTCCCCATACTAAAGGGGTGGCGTAAGCCACAAAACTATGGGCTAGGCTTGTAAATGCCCTCGGGCAGATAGCCTAGTATGAACCTATGAACCTATAATGCAAAGGGATGTTGGTGCCTGTATTAGCAGGGTTAAAAAGGTCCTGCACTGTATTGCCAAAATGATGCCTTATCCGGCACTGACTCAGGCAACTGATAAAGGAGACAATGATGACAGTTCTGAGGGTGAGGACTATATTCTCACTGTTCATAAACTGGCAGTGACTGCACTTTCTAGGGCCTCTACCTATTCCCATTCATGGTGTCCACCGACCCTTTGTGTCTGTCACCATCCCATCTGTCTTGTATTCCCTGTATGCCTGTGTCTGCTACTTATCGTACCCGACCTGCTTAGCCAGCTCATTCCTAGTTACCTTCCTCAACATTCTTCTCTCTCTTAAAGAAATTACAAAAAACTCTCTCTTTATATGTATATATATATATATATATATATATATAGATATAGATAGATATAGATAGATATAGATACAGATAGATTGATATAGATAAAGATATATGTCCCATACATAGCTCTAAACTTTGCCTATATGTCATCTTGACACACTTGATTTGGTCCAGTTTGCTATATAAAATGATTCTGTTGTTGACACCCATCCCAGGTGTTTTGACCCTCTAGTGTCATGAAGCTGTCTGTATACTACAGCATTTACGTTCTGAAGAAATGGACAGCTATGATGGTCTCCCACCACCCTCCTGTACATTCCTGTATTCTTTCTCCTGTGTCCTATCCCTGCCTGCCACCCACCTTTTCAACACTGTCTCATCAACCCCTTTTTCACACATTTAGTCTGGTCAAAAAAGTGACATTATACACAGCATGCATGGCAAGAAACAACCCATGGAAAAGCCTGCACCTTTTGTCTTCATCATTGTTGAACTACAATGAATGTCATTTAACTTTCTATGGTAAAAGCTGACAATTTTAATTTCAAGAGCACTAGCAATATTCACTTTATGTAAATGTGCTTAAATCTGCCACCCTAGACATAATGACCTACAAGTACCTGTGTGGTGTATTGAGATAATTCCCCTGGCTATAGAATGATATGTTTGCGTAGTGTTGTGGATTTGAATACAGTTGTATACCAAATTATCATGTCGTGACATTTTATATACCTATCATACGTTTTACTGCAGACATCTGTATTTATTTTCATTTACAACATTTCATATACATAGCATTTGAATAGTACAGCAAAATAGCATTTACAAAAGCATTCCATTCCCAACAGTGAGACTAGGTAAACCACCTTTATCCTGTTTATGTCTTAACCTTGTTTTTACTGTCCAGCCCCTTCCTAATCCCTACAGCAAACACTTTATTGTAGAGAGTATGACAGATTAACAATGAGGAAAAAACTAAGAATAACACATCATAAAGATGGCCCTAAATGTACCATAAACAATACTGCTGCAATTTCTTTCATCGTCTTTTTCCCTTTGTTCACCTGTTTTCCTTCAGTAAGTTGTCACTGTCCCTTCAATTGTGTGATTTAGACAGCATGAAGTAAGACTTCCTCTGTGGGATGAAGGGGTAATACTGAGATCTGTAGACTAATTCTGGTATGTTTTCACGAGTTCTAATCCAGGCATTAGTAATCTGTTATTGACTATTTTGTGTGTAGCTGTTGCCTACATATTGTATTGAGCAACCATTATTCTACCTCTGTCATAACCTATTTGTTCCCTGCCTCCCCCTCCCCCTGTCTATGTATCCTAACCCTTCTGTCTCATTAGTCTTCCTCCACTGCATTTGCACAAAACTTGGCACCAAGCAGCACCTGTAACTTAGTGGAAATGGAAGTACACAGCTTATGGAAAAATCTTGTGAGTTTTTCCCTTCAGCTGCATTACTTTGTTGTTGTTTAGGCTAGAGTACTTGGCCTCACTGCCTTATGTACACTCAGACTAATCTTCTCTTGAACAGACTGAAGAGTTGAATGCATACCACATGTGATGTTCTGATTGCAAACATTGCTAGGAAGCATACTGTCCAAATGTTTCTTTCTTCTTAACCAATTTGTAAATCACAACACATAACACCTTAATATAACACACATCTGTTCTACACTGGATCATTCATTATGCTGCTGGCTGTAATATAAATATATAGTGATAAAATTGTTATTACTGTTAAAAAGAGTGACACCTGCATTCTCCCTTGTCTCACCGTTTTGTGACTGTTCATTCAAAATAGTAAAATTAAGGTTATGAAGTAACATAACATAACATAACATATAACATAACATAACATAACATGACATGACATAACATAACATAACATGACATGACATGACATGACATGACATAACATAACATATAACATGACATGACATGACATGACATAACATAACATAACATAACATAACATGACATGACATGACATAACATATAATAAAATTGCAAAGTTTGCCACTAAGCACTCAAATAGAACATATCACTGTTCAGCTTTACAAGAGCTAAAATGGATAGCATTATTCACCAGCCAGACATATGCCCACACTTGCAAACCTGATCCCACCACATCATTGAATGTGTGATAAGAGACCTTGGGAACCAGGTGGACAGTAGTCTCTCCTTTGATAGTCACATCACCACAGTAGTCAGGAAGTCCTTCTACGTGGCACATCATTGTTCCCCTCTACTTGACACTCATTAGACCCATTATAGAGTAAAATGTCCCTTTTGGAATGTACCTCACAAGGCATTTGCAGCAGCTGGAAAGGCCCCAGAAGTACCTCACAAAGAGGATTACTGGCCTCAAACAAATGCCATACACTGACCGCCTCAAAAACCTCCAGCTTTACTCTGTAGCATATTGCCTACTCCAAGGTGATCTCTGCCTAACATATAAAACTATGTCAAACCCAGAGCTGTTGGACATGCTACACATAAAGAAATCCCAATCCCTCCGAGCTACATGCTCTAGAGACGAAAACCTTGTCACCACAATAAACAGGACATGCTGGAGGGATAGATTCCTGTCCCAGAAATTTCTCATACTCTGGAACAGGCTACCCATCTATGTCAAGCAAAATTCTTTATTAGCACTCTTCAAGAAAAATCTTGATGAGTGGATGGGAAATAGGAAATACACCCCGGGGATCACTTCTGTGTCTCTGCTTGACAGTGGCACAGGAAAATAACTTTCTTGGGTGGCATAAGCCAGGGAACCTTGTTGACTAGGCTTACGTAGGCCCTTGGGCCGAAAGCCTAGTATTTACCTATGAACCTATGAACCTATAAATGTCCTCTGCAGTGTGTTGTCATAATTCATGTGTCTGTACAATGCTTCTGGCATTATGTCAAGGATTTGTATGCAGAAATGAATGACATATTAAATGATTTAATTATGTCACTATTACTTGTGTAAGTGCTGTCTACATAGGTTAATAACCCACCAGTATCCTGCTTATGTCTCAGTCACAGTTATAATTTTTGATGTCTGCTTTCTCCCTATTGGAAACATTTGATTGTACATAGCATAAGAGATTACTTATCAAGAAAAACTTAACATTAACACACTCCAAGGATACTAAAAATGCCCCAGAAAAATATAACATTGTGTGTCTTTGTTCCTGTCTCCATGTCGTTGTCTGGTCCCACTTCTGCATTATCACTTTTTACCGCTTCATATTTATTAGGGTAATGGATGTAATGTGCAGATTGCAGTTGCCTTAGTAAGGCATGTGCTTGAATCTGTGATTATTTACACATTGTGCATGATTGCCATTATCTTTTCAGAGTGACGACTGCATTATGCATCACATGTGTTTGGTTATATGTAGTGACAAGCAATGTTGTATGAGAAGTAGACATATTAGCAATGTTCTTAAAAAGAAATTACAGGCATCATTACTCCTTGCAGCAATAACATGATGTTGCATCTTCAAACACCTAAATACCTCATCATTTTAGCAACACGTGCCATGGTGTGTTCATTCTTCACAGTATCATGTAGCTTCTGTCTTCACATAGTCAGGTGTTCAAAACCCACTTTAAGTGACTGTAAGCATTGTTTGTACTTATGCTGCTATACATGAAAGATATCCAAAACTGTTATACAGTATAACTGCAGTAGAATAAGCCTTCCCCTTTTTCATACAAATTGTTTGCAACACAATCATATGATGTAATGACTTCACACAGGTGGAGTTTCATAGTTGTGTTAACAATTCCACTGCAATGCATGTGATTCATGCATGTCATTAGTTGGTGGAGTTACATACATTGCTGTTAAATTCTAGCAAAGGGTAAAATTATATAAATGTACTGATGTTACGCAATCAATACCACATCAAGTTATTATTCTCAATTGTTATTTTGTAGAAAGAAATCTAAACTCATTTTGTAATTTCCGGCCAGTGAAACAGCTGTTCTAGGAATCTCATGGTGTGACTGCTCCTGTGGCACATACTTTGAATAATGACATGTATAGCATATTTACACAGATAGTTTACGGTTCTATTCTGGGACACTATTGCTATACAAAACACCAGGAGGAGCTTCCTTGGCCAAGAAACATTGGTAATGCACTGCCTACAGTTGTGTGAACATTAACATAGTTGCCTCCCTTTCAACATTTTGACAAAATCATATTGTACAAATTATGCTTGAATACCATTTATAACTTTACACAGTAATTTTGTTTTTTTGTGGCAGTACCCATTGCTCTCTCCTGTGGCAGATGCAGTCAATACACAGCTCTATAGAATGTGCAGTATGATAAGCAAGTATTTGGATCTGGTGATATCTGTCGGTCAGATAACTGTGTCAGTCAGGAGAAGCTTAAGCATAGAAAGTATTTATGGCTCAGTCAGAACACAACAACTTAAAGAGATCACCCTTCAAGGTAGGGAATCCATACTCATTACAATAGGGAAGTGCTGTAAACATTAAATTGTGTGCATCATGAAACACATGCTGTTTCTAGTTCTGTGGCATCATAGGTTGATATGCATCTTTGTGATGTCTGTCCTGGCATGCGTTCAAGTCTGACAATATGCACATTTTGAGTATGACTTGACTGTTCACATGCATTACTTAATTTCCATATAATAATGCACTGTATTGCATGTCTTCCTCCAAACATTTATGTATGACTGTGATGCAAGATCATCATAAAGAGTGATTTGCCCTGTGTTAGGATATTTTCTTGTGTGTTCTTGTTGTTTACATACTGTTATGGCAGTGTTAGCTGTGATTTATTGTGAGCATGCCTAGTGTAATCATGTAGTAGATGCTTTCCATTTACAATTGGAGACCTTAAACTACTGAAATATCATGAGATCAGTGTTGTCATTTTGTCACTTGTGTACTTTGAGTGTTATTATAATACTGTTTAGCATGTACCTGAATATACAACACATGGTTGTCTAATACATGTTTCAAGGTAATATACCCCAGTCTATGATTACTAAATGACAACAGATGGCAAAACATGCCACTTTATGATGTGCATCACACAACAGCTGTGTGGCTTATTTCTTCCTCTTATTTATACATGAAGTGGAGAATACAACACTACTGTCAGTTATGACACATATATTCTTCACATGGCATATACAATAACATGCCATATACAATAACCACAGTCTGTGTGAATAGCTCCTAATGTATTCACTGTCCTGGCTTAGGGTCTATGTCAATTTATTGAAGGTTCATTCCTGCAAAACTTCTTTCATTGCACGATATACAGTGAACGTTCACTTCCATGAATGTTCAGTTCAATGAATTACTTTCACAGGGAAAGTAATGAGTTGCCCAGCATTTGGACTGTCACACAAAGCATAGTATTTCAAATCTGCCTAGGTGAGGTCTGTGCCCCCCACACCCCATCTAACTGTATATAACAACTCTGAGATTGCACTACAGTGTGGAAAAGGGCAAATTTCTAATGATGGACAACTCATTACTTTCCCTGGGAAAATCATTTGTTGAACTGAACTTTCACAGAAATGAATTTTCACCGTATATAATTTGATGAATGAAGGCTCGCGGAAATGAACTTTCGATAAAGTAATATAGACCCCCCTTACTTACTGTTATCTCAATTCAGCATACTATCAACATTCATATAAGATATATCCCCCTTTGTTACAATGTTGCATTTTGTCCCTCTCACATCTGTTGTTTGCATGTCTGGTTTTAGTTATGTGCATGGGTCAAGAATTGCAAATAGGATTAAATATCATTACATTGGTGTAGAAGTATTAATGTTTTAGGTGTTTCTTTGTGACATAATTACATTTAACTCCATTAGCTGAGAATATCTCTTACTTATGTCTGCACTATTACACTGGTATCCTGTGTATATTCTCCCCGTTTAACGTCCCCTCCATCATAATTCTCATAATCAGTTTGCTCTGACTTCATATAAGCCATCCGTGCATGCTCACAGAATAAGTCTGCTTATAGGTAAGCCATTTTGTTTTCATTGTGTGTTCATGCTTCCCTGCACCATTTCATGACCATCAACACTGCTGCTGCTGGCCATAAAATGGTGCTTGTCAATGTGTAAGCTTGATGAGCAGCGTTCATACTCAATGAGCCCCGCTGATGATCATGTTAACATGCTGTAATTGTGTAGGCTTTGTGCAAAGCCTACAGGATTATTAATGAATCCAGGGAATGTTTTTATGTCTTGTACCCTAGAATAGAAGTTATTTAGTATCCTAATTAAAATTTAGTTTTGCTGCAAGCTAAAGTGAATCAAAAAAGCATTTTTTAAATTAGAAGTAAATTTAAGACTTAATTATTTCCTACATTATTTGGTAAGTAAAGGAAGATGATGAACATAGGTTAGTATTAGGCAAACTGCCTTTACAGGTCACTTTAAGTGTATGTAATACCATTTGAAAATCAAACCCTGCATGTTCCGTCTGTATGGTAAACATGCTAACAATTATGACAATCTCCAACAGCAAGAGCAGCAACATTTGAAACCTACTCTAATTCCAGTGATTATATAAAAAGCTATTAGATGAACACAAATTCTGCAATTCCCAGGTAAATTATACCTTCAAGATACAAAATACTCCATCTAATGTTAGAGATAGCATTTTTAAGTCAAGTTTGCAGTGGTGAGAAACTTCACTTTCTCCATCCTGCAGCAACATTGGAATTAAAATAATAATATGATAATAATAATATTTGTGGGAACGCAGTACTTTACTTTTACAGGGGGGACTTTGAAAATAGGCTCTCATTAAAAAAAAAACTCTTCTATGATTACTAATGTATGTGGTGTCTCCATGCTTTTGTCAATAAAGTAGATGGCATAACTGTTAAAGAATCTATTCCAACACTGATTGATTACTTGATATTAAATTTACAACATAAAGTTTTTGATAAAGGTAAACTTTCATACATACATAAAGTTATCAGACAAGAAACTTTTTACAGTGTAGATACATACTGGAATTATTTCACTTCTATTAATGGGGACCCACCAAATCAACAAGATAAACAATATATATTGGAATCTGCTTATAGAACTACGTCTTCCATTATCTGGAGACTTTATACATGGAAATTTTTACATAGATCTTTTTATACACCTTTGATGATGAATAAAATAAATAATAAAGATAATCTATGTAAGAGATGTAATGTAGAAATTAATGCTGACTGGGCACATATGTTTTATGACTGTATAAAATTGAAAGAATACTGGAAGTCAATTAATGAATTTTTGCAGGCTCTTTTTACAGATAATTTCATTATTTCTAAATCTCTTATATTATTCAACACACCTGTACCTCAAAGTGTTAAAAGGTTAAGCTTCCCTTGTTATGGTCTATTCTAGCAGTGGCTAGGAAAATAATAACTAGAAATTGGATTTCAGATACACCTCCTTCGTTCAATGAATTTAAAATGTTATGAATATAGTGTGCCATATGGAAATAAACACAATTGGGACTAGAACAAATAGAAAAACATCTTATTTTATTGTATGGGATAATTTACAAAATTTGTTAAAAAAATTTTAATTTCAGTAGCATGGTATTTTAGTTTAATTAATTGATCTGATTGTAGTGGATGTCTTTGTAAATACTTTAGTTGTTTTGTTGAATATTATAATAATACCTATTTTTAATTACTTGTATAAAATTATGATATTTCTCTTATATGTTAAAACAATAAACCTGTTTTGAAAAAAAAAAAAATAAAGTAGATGGCAATACATAATCACATATTCTCAGTATCACCATGGTAACAGGTTAAATAAATGAAACAAAATACCATGGAATGCATTAACATTGACTGAAACATAACAAGCAGACTCCCACAGAACACTCAAAAAAAAAAAAAAAAAGAAAAGAAACATTAAATCACAAACCAGAAAAACAATATACTGGTTTATGCAGGGGACAAACATGCTACTTCACCCTTGCTGCCTGCATCTTAAATATGCCAATTTTGAGACAGCATAGCAGTGGAAAAAGTCAATGGCTGGGATTCAGTAATTCTCCGTGTAAGACTAAATAAGTCTTACACGGAAACAGCAGCCTAAGAGTATGATGTCAGTGTGCCATGCATATTCATGAGGGCATGCTGAGTCAACTCTAAGGATAACACGGAGCATGCACGAGTGCAGGGGGCATGTCAGACTGCCGAGCAGTCCAAATATCCATGACACTGCAAGTGCCTAAATCTGTAAATGTCACCAGATATGAGCGAGTCCACTCAAATGTGTATATCCCCAACACTACACTCCCCCACATTCAAAACCCCTGTACAAATGAAATAAAATGTAAAACTATTTTTTTTTATTCCCGATACAGCTGCTCATATTTGCACGTGTGTGCACGGGTGTGCCCATTGCTTAGCTACAGTAAGCAGTTGAGACATCGAAGAGGATAATAATCCACTTATATGCAAATTAAGACAAATAGCAATAGTGCAGTGTAGTGGTAGAGCCTTCGCACAAAGAGGAGGCTTTCCTGGTTCGAGTCCCACCACTCCCCTTTCTATTTTCTGTAGGAAATCTGTGCATAAAAATAATTCCTGACATTTAGCTTTTAAATTTTATTAAAATGCATTGCAATGGCCTATGTAGTAGTGAACAATATTTTAAATATATATAAGAAGGTGAAACAGTCATGCATACTAATGAATGCATACATAACCTATCTTAAGCAATGTGAAGCACTGCTAAGCAACGTTTACCAGTATTAAGCGCATTTAAGAATAATTGCCCATAGATAAGTACTGCTTTAACTAGTGCAATGGCTTTGCGTTGAGCTGCACATTGCACCCACTAGCGCAAACAAAACATGTTTGCGCGAAGCTGCGCACCGCGCTAACTAGCGCAATGTCGGGCAACATAGAGACACGTTGGGCAAAGTTGAGCAAAGTTGGCTAAACACAGCCACACCTCCTAGCTGGTCAAGCCAGTAGTAAAATAAAAAGCAATGACAGGCCTCGAACCCAGGATACTGTGCACCATAATCACAGTACTGAACCACTAAGCCACGACAGCTTTTGCTGTTCATGCACTATCAACATACATATACATATTAATCAAAGTTTACTCAGTGCTAAGCAGGTGTGCACTCAGCTGAGAGTTTTCAAAACCGGCCAATCACAAATAAGTGCGGGAAATGAGGCATATTTAAGCTCCATAGGTGGGAATAATTACCATAACTGGTTGTAGCGCCCATCTGCAGTCAGAATGGCCAGTGCTGGAGAGTGCTCTTATTTTCGAGTGCAACGGTGGGGCATTGAGGAGTCAAAAGTGATGGTTTGGCTCCTCGTCCATCATCATGATGCAAGACTTCTGCAGGGCCAGTTTCAAGGCACTGAGTACAAAGAGGAAGCCTGGAACCATCTAGCACATGATCTCACCAGTGCCACAGGCATCCCTCGGACTGGTGAGCAGGTCAGACACCACTACGCTGACCTGAAGAGACGCAAGCAGGACCAACTGAACCAATGGATACAGCAGGCCCATGGGAATGAAAATGCCCCACTATTGAGTAGGTAGCCATGGAATGGAGTATGTGAGAATTGCTATTGTAGTCTATATTATGGATAGGTATGTCTCAATATCCCTTCATTTACTTCACAGCTGCAGGTGTCCGTGCTGTGAATCAGCAAGCCTATGCAGATTGGCTGCTAAGGCTGCACCACCAGGCAGGTTAGTAATTATTCTGCATGTATTGTTATATAAAATAAGTGAGAGATCCTGCAAAAAAGTGTTGTAGCCCAATAATAAGGGCATAATAAGTCCTGAATAATTTCTCTGCATGTACTGTTATATAAAATAAGTGAGAGAGCCAGAAAAAGAGTGTTGTAATCCATTAATAAAGGTATAATATGTCTTGAATAAGTCTTCTGCATGCACTGTAATATCAAATAATTGAGAGAGCCTCTAGAAAAGTGTGTAATGTAATTAATAAAGGTATAATTCCTGGAGTGTGTCTGTGTCACTTACTTCGAAATGTTGTTGTACTCTTGCATTATATAAATAGTACTGTTGTATTAAGCGCTGTCAACCCACACTTGGCCAGGCCCATATAAAGTGGATGAAGGGAGTGCCAGTAGCTGTGAAACATATATACAGTCCTCAACTGTTGGTTAATGGCTGGCATGCATAGGTAAATCCTGCACACGAGTAGCTTGTTAATGTGCTCCCCAGAAATGTCAGTGTGCTGATAGAAATGTAGGGGGCTGTAGAAATACAACTGATAATGTCACCTGAACACATCCAGATATGTAGATATATAAATACATAGCAATAGCATCTGCATCCTGGACAGTTTGTATGTCAGATACAGGTCAGGTATATAAGGAACTAGCCAAACCCATTTTACAACTTAATGCACTTTGCCTAGTGTAATAATACATGTAGGGGATATGCACCTGCAGTCAATAGGAATGTAGTGTAAACTATAAGTACATATAAGATGTTAATGGAGGTATCTTTTTACACCCTGCTGTATGTGCATAAACAATGCAATTCCACACCTCAATGGGTATGTCTAATCACAAAACATTTGTTGGGACATATGTCCTATTGTTTTATAAATATCTGCATTTACTTTGATGCATGTGCCTGTTCAAACACCACAATCTTGGTGGCCTGTTGCCACCAATCAATCCTGCATGCTGTTGGAATGTCCACTATTGTTCTATATATGCATGTGTTATGCTTGCTGTTCAACTGTTGGAACTCTGGTGTGTTGGGTTAATGGGAATATTACTGCATGCTGTTACAACTAATTTGGAATGCTGCTGGCTGTTACCAACCCATATTGTCATTAAATCCTACAAAACATAGAATGTATGGAAAGGCCGGTCCCAGCGGACCCACCTGTCCCACCTCAGCTGGCGATGGCACCTGGCACCAGCAGGTCCGGTGCCCAGCCCGGGACCTCCTCCTCCATTGGCTCTGTGCCACCTTTGGGTGGAAGTGCTGCAGGGGATGGGGCTCTTCCCCCCTGTGCAAGCGTGGCCAGAGGAGGGCCACCTATCACCCTCCGAACGGTCCGGGCTATGGTACATAGGGAGATCCAGTGTTCAGTCGCTGATCCTCTATGCCAGCTCGAGGCAAGAGTGGCGTGACTCACGGGTGAACCTGCCCCTCCTATGCAGCCCCCAGCACAGCCACCCTCTGGACTATGAAGGTGCAGTGGTGACTGCCCATGGGTGGGAATCTCAGTTCCACTGTTGCCAACTGTGGGCTCATGGGCTTGCGATTTCCAAACACGCTTCCCTGTCAATAGTGTTCGCCCACACCATGTGTCATATTCTGCTCCTGTATGCATCTTGTTTGTCTTGTCTGTGTACCTCCCCAACCTACCTCCCCAAATATACCTACTTCCCCTACCCCACATTGCACTCTCACTTGAAAAAAAAAAATGGGCAATCTGCTCCCACAAAAAAAATTACGCCCCATACATAGCTGCAAATTTTGCACACATGTATGCTGGACACCTAAACTGAAATTTAATTGGCAGCACAACATAATTTGTTGTCCTCACCCCTCTCTCAGGGGTTGAAGGTTACAAAATTCCCTCCAAATTCCTAGTATTTGCACAGCTGTTGCTGTTAAAGAAATGGGCAGCTATGGACCTTCCCTACACCCATCCTGCACATCCCTAGCTGTTTTCCCTACTGTCTTTCCCTCTTTGTGCCCATTTTTCACCACTTTCCTATCTCCCCATTTTCTTTTCTTTCAAAGAAATTAGCGCGGGGATTAGCGGGAGTAAGCACTTTTAAGCAGTCGTTAGCAGGTTTGTGCGAGTGTGCGCTTAGCTAAGTATTGCTAAGCGTCGCGCAAACCCACACAAACCAACTTACAACTGCTTAAAAGTGCCTTAGTCAACCTGCATGTGAGGGCCCTTGTTCTGCTCAGCAGAAAAATAAAACGCCACTGTCAGTCTCGAACCCCGGACCTTGGACACACTAGACTGCATGAAGTACCACTAAGTCACAGTAGATATACAGCAGGTTGTTGCTGAAATAGATATATCATGCATCAGAATGAGTGAATGTAAAGGAAAGATAAGAATGCCACAACACAAAACCTGTTCTGTGGAACTTTACCAGCAGTTGTTGTGGAATTGCATTACATGACTGTGATAACAGAACCAGCCATTCTAGCAGTAAATAATGTTACAGCAGCACTTTACAACCCCCACACAGTATCATAGCAGGACAATCCCCACCCAAACATAAAATATACCTGTGTGTTCAGGGTCCAGCAAGGATGTAGGTAGGCATACTCAGTACTGGAATTGTCCAGTTTTCATGAGCATCCTGTGATAATGTCAACAAAAGAAAAAGCACAAACTGTGCAGAAGTGAGTACATTAATATCCACAGTATAGCAGTTCCCAAACAGTTCATGTGCCAAATGAAAACATCTCAATAACTATGTATGTATGGCAGCTAATTGGATAAGTAGAAAAGAAACTACATACCCCCCATGTATCTTGTGTTAGCATTTGTAGGGGTGAGTACAGTTCTACACTGTCAACTGTGTACTGGAAGTGGCAACATTCAGTTCTGAGTACAACATTCAAATCACTGGCTACACCCCTAGCATCAGTTAGAAGAAGTATACCAACCTTCTGACTTATACAACGGTGTCCACAGCAAACAAGTATGGTCCCCACTTTGGAAAGCTGAAAGGGCTACGCCTACCTGACTTAGCAATTTATAGCACTGGGTTGCTATGACAGTGAGTACTGCAAGTACTACACAGCAGGCTGCACACAATTGCGAAATGGTGGCCACCATTTGGTGCAGAGGCCATCACATGCACATGTGCAGATACCTATAAAAGCAGTTTGTACTTGCTGTCCACACATGCAATCATTCCATTGCAGGAACGAAGGGAGAGAGAGAGAGAGAGTGAGAGAGACACAGAGGCAGCTGCAGATGCAGACAGCAGCAGCAGCAGAAAAAAAGAAAAAGGATCAAAAAATATATAGAAAGAAAAAGTAATATAGTAAAAAAAAAGAAAAAAAAAGATTACACTGAAAATAAAATAATATATTGAAAAAATATATATACTGAAAAAGAGAAATATATAGAATAAAAAATATATATTGAAAAACAAAATATACTGAAGAAAAATATATTGCAAAAAATAAAAATATATTGAAAAAATATTGAAAAAAATATATTGAAAATTAAATAATATATTGGGAAAAAAAAGTATATTGAAAAACAAATATATTTTGAAAAAAAAACTAAGATATAAAAAAGAACATCAATTACAAAAGACACTGAACCAACAAATACGAACACATACAAAGGAAAGGTATTTAACAGCTATGTATTTACTGGCATGTAGTAGATGTTTATGAAGAGTACTCTACATAGTTTGAATCATCCATATGTGGCAGCAGTACGTATCAATGCACAGATGCCCTGCATAACTACTGGCATGGAGAAATGAGTATGTAGCTGTGTGCAGTGGGATATGACTGTGACATATGTAGTTCAGCATTAAATGTCAAACATCTGATCCATGTTATCTGTGTTCTGTACAGTAGTGTGTACAATGTCTGTTTGGGGGAGTAGCGCATATGTTTATATAAACATGGTTTTGACAGAGTAACAAATGCATGATAGTCATATTAACGTGTAGCTTAGCATTGGCAACAGCTGTACCAGGCTAGTATGCTAACCTAGCATTTGCAGCTATAAATACACCCTCTAATATTACTGTGTGCTCACAAGTGACACTTGTTCATGTTGCAGCAAGGCCCAACAGGTCAGCCGTGAGGTACACGAACTTACAGCAGTGTGTACCTTGTGTGTGTATGGCACACACATACAGAGAGATCTGTCTGTGTCAGATATATTAGCATCTGTACATGTGCATATAGCAAGGGACATACTGCAACTGTTTGTGAAGAGTGGACATATATATGTTGTTGAAGGTTGTTATGTGCATATTTCTATGTAGGTTATAGTGTGTGGCAAACAAGACAGCATACAGTGCTGGTATATGACATGTGGTGGTTAAACATTGTGGGTATGATTCGTCAGGTCTGCAGGGTTGCAGCCAGTGAGTCCTGCTAAAGCTACATGGGCTGAGAACACCTTCAATGCATTCCGCACAACACTGTGCAATATTATGACATAATTGTATACCTTCCAACCTTCACATAATTGATATCCCCACCATGAAAGATGGACTGTATATGTGCCTATACGTATCTCTATATGTACACCAATGGATGTTTGTATGTATGTGTGTGTGTGTGTGTGTGTGTGTGTGTGTGTGTGTGTATATATATATATATATATATATATATGTATATATCTATATATATAGAGAGAGAGAGGGTCATATTTACTGCAACAGATGCCTGGTGACAAAGCCATGGATGCAAGCTCAATGTTGACACTGCATTGGCATCCCTTCTTGCAAAAACTCTGTACCCATTAACTATCACATAGGTGGTAGTCTACTTAACACCGAAGGTGTGATAAGAGACCATGGGACACAGGTGGACAGTAGTCTCCCCTCTTATGATCACAGTGCCACACTAGTCATGTCATCTGTCTACTTGGCGTATGTCATCACAAAAGGTGTGTCATCCAGGGAAGTATAGGTCAGTGTTCCCCTCTACTCATCACACACAAAGCCCATTATAGAGTACAATGGCCCATGTGGTATGTACCTCACAAGACATCTACAGCAACTGGAAATGACACAGACATACCTCACAAAGAGTAATACCGGCCTCAAACATATGCCCTATGCAGACCGTCTCACAAACCCACAACTAGACTGTGTTGCATACCGCCTACCCAGAGGTGACCTCTGCCTAACATACTAAACTATGTCAAACCCAGAGCTGTTGGACATGCTCCACATAAACAGATCACAATTCCTACGAGCTACACACTCTAGGGACCTAAACCTTTTGACCACAATAAACAGCACATGCTGGAGGGATAGATTCCTATCTCAGAGACATCCCATACTCTGGAACAAACCACCTATCCATATCGAACAAAGCTCCTAATTAGCAGTCATCATAAATAATCCTGAAGATTGTATGGAAGATAGGGAATACTCCCAGGCAATCACCTCTGTGGCTCTGCTTGACAGGGCCATGTGAAATGTAATTACCTGTGTGTCAAAGGCCAGGGTAGCGTATGGCTAGACTTCTATAGGCCCTAGGGCCAATAGCCTATTACCTACCTATGAAGCGATACACACCCACATGTACTTGTTGCAATAATTGCTATGTGAGTTTGACTGAGTGTGATGGTGAATGTGTTGGTGAATGTGTCAAAGTTCTGTATATGTGTGATAGCTTAGTGGGAAACTGTTTCTGCCGTAGCTGTGATCCCAGCAAAAGATGTGTATGCAATTGCTAGGCAGAAAAAGCAGTATGCCTTACGGTCTGAAGTAGTCCCTTATTGTCGACTCTGGTGTCCCATTGTAGGCTAAAGCAGTACATGTATGCTTATTGAGTGTTACTGCTGGTGAATCTAACTCCTGTATGAACTGTAGTCCTACCTGAAGCTGTATGCCTAAACAGCACAGTATGGTGTATGTCCACATTTCTTGGAACCACTGTTTTGTGTGTTCCCTGTAGTCCTCACAGATTACATACCTCAGGCATAAGGTTTTGTAACTACTGACACACAGTACTGTAAGGTAAACAGGTAAAGGTCATCTGGGTTGCCATACCTTTATGTCTGGTATGTACGTCTGATGTGTGTGTTGGTATGCCTGTACCATGGCCTCGGTCATATGTGTGTTACAGGATATAAGTGCATATCTAGCAATATGTATAGTCTAGTACAGCAGTATGCCACCTACATTAATGAATGTGCACATATGTTAAGCAGGGGTTTGCCATCAATGACTAGTGTGGTATACTGGTAATACTGTAAATGGACTTTACAATCATTGCAATGGATTACATATTTCTTGATGCATTAGCTTGATATATACATTCTGTGGCTAGGTGGTGCATTGTGTTGCATACAGTGTGTCATATATTGTTGTATAGTCTTACATACTGGTTTATCTTTGTTGCTGTGCAAAACATGGTTTGATATATAGAGTGTGCCAGGCACTGTCAGGCAGTAGTGGGTTGAGAACTGATATGTGGTATTGAAAGTGTGTATCCTCTGACAGCCAATAGGTCGCTATATATGGCAGTTAATTGATATATGTAGTTTAGAATGTTACATGTGCCACATGACTTGCTCACACATATTGTTTCATTGTCTTACAGGGTCATGACCCACCATCGTAATCCCGCCTATAACACGGCAGAGGAGGAACAGATCACAACGAGCTTGGTGCAGCACTATGCCCTGCTGTTCTCCAGAACCAGCCAGGACCAGCATGTGCAGACTGCGCTGTGGCAAGATCTTGTCTGTAGGGTAAATGACATAAGCATGCATAACCGGACATATGAGCATGTACACCATCACTGCAGTGATTTATTTAGACATGTCCGGCAGCATGCATTTGATATCCATAGACAACAGCTTGACACAGGTGGGTGTGTAGCCATCCACCCCCCCCCGTCACCAGAGTGGAGGAGCTGCTCCTGAGCCAGGTGGCTCCTGGCCAACAACAACAAGTAACATGTATCATCATGGAGGCTGGAGCCACCCAGCAAGCGGGCGTGCAGGTAACATGGCATAGCTGTAGACTAATGTTACCTCTATTGGTAGAGCATGCTTATGTGAGATGTGTACTGTGTAGTTAGAAGATGTGGTGCCTAGCGTTGTGCAATACTAATAATTAGGAATATAATCTGTGGACCTGTGACTGTTAACCATTGTACTACTGTAAGATTGCAAACACACAGTAGCAATGCCACAGTTATTGCCACTGACAAAGTGTCTCATATCCTTGTAGGTCCCTCTGGTGTGACAGCAAGGCAGTAGATCCATGCTGTTGAGTGTGTTCTACATTTAATATTGCTAATTAAATGTGCGTGTCATAGGTGAGGTGTAGGCCATGTACACGTAACACACCTACGCATAATGCATGCTGCGCATGTTTGCTTTGAGACTATCCACATCCCAGTAATGTGGGTAGATGCCTAAAACACATACAATACACAGAGCATCCCACACAATTGTGGCAACACTGTAGCGGACATTGGATAGGCAGAGTCGATACACATGCACACAACATACACAACTTTGTCATACGCAGTACTTGTTAACATGCTACACATGGCATATTCAGACACCCGCTGTAAGATCACACTACAGTATCCCAAATATCATCCACACAGCACACATAATATACCTGAGGGGTAGATGCCTCTCATGTGGCTGTGCAACACTCTTCAACACATAACGCATTCATGTTAGGCAATGGCCCCTATTGGGCACCTTACAAACCCATTTAACAACTGTGAATGTAGCCATGGTACTGCAGTTCTGGTACAGCATGGTATGTACCTGTCTGGCACACATTAGTAGCCTTGAGTGACCACATGATGCTGCATGATGATGGCTCATGGTAGTACACCCCATCCAGTCACAGTTACAACAGTACTACACATAGCATTAACTGCTATGCACCTCAATGTTGTGTGTGTGCAAACATATGCACCTATACACAATATGCATCACAATCACCATTTGTGCAAAGTGACACATATATGTCTTGTAATGCTATTGAATGTGCAGGTCACATGACACACTGTGTATGTGTGATGTTTAATGTTGCAGTTGTGTTGTAGCATGCCATGTCATGTCTAGCACTGGCATGTCCACAATATGTCCTACACTCACCATAACCACTGTACAATGGCTATATTGAGCAATGGTATTCCATCAGGTATACATGCACCACTCATCCTGTGTATATACATAGCATGCATGTGCTAAACCTGTGTCCACAATTATCTGCTAAAGACACAGATGCTCTAATCAGAAATGGATATCTATGTGACACACAGATACACATCCAGCCATGGTATGTATAACGGTGAGTGATGGTGCACAGGACATTGCAGAGCTTTTAATACTTGCTCAGCAATTTCGTGTCCATGTACACATTGCATTCTAGGGTGAGGCCAATCACTGAACAGCAACACACATGCATCAAAGCCATGTATACTGTTATTAGCAAGGGCTGTCCACACCCGCATTGCATGCTGTTGAGAAACACACGTCCTGCATGCTGACACGTGTGGTATAACTGTTTGCCTTGTGATACTGTATCCCACCATCACCCGCTATTGAGTATGCTCTGGATTGCTGGTGGTGTGTGTGTGTGTGTGTGTGTGTGTGTGTGTGTGTGTGTGTGTGTGTCTGTTTTAGTGAGGAGTGCATTTGTGTGCATGTGTGCATGGGTGCATGTGTGCATGTGTGCATGTGTTCATGTGTTCATGTGTTCATGTGTTCATGTGTGCATGTGTTCATGTGTGCATTTATTCATGTGTTCATGTATGCATGTGTGCATGTGTTCATGTGTGCATGTGTTCATGTGTTCATGTATGCATGTGTCCATGTGTGCATGTGTGCCGACATCATGTACAGGTCGTAATGTGTGTTTCCTGTCTTCCTTTCACAAGTGCTGACTTTGGGCTGGTTCACTGCAGTAGGGAAACTGATGTCACTGAGCAACATAGTGATAATGATGATAGGTGTGTTGAGGAACAGGCATGTTTGCCAGGGTCTGTCGTTGGGCCACCAATTGACAGTACACAAGTGTCTACCCCATCCATGCACTCAGTCATACTGCCAATACATCCATCACCAATGCCCTTAGCTGAGGGACAGCACACAGTCGGCATTGGCCAGGACAGTGTGGTATCCATGGCACATGCATCCCGACACAGCAGCCATACCCAGATGTCTGGAAGGGTACCACATAGGCAGATGTCCAGGGGTTCTCGTCAGAGCACTGCTGCTCATCATGCCACTGGCAGACGTGCCACAGGTCTTACAACCTCACGCATGTTCCAGACTGTCATGGAGGCACAGGCATGTATGGAACGGTACACCAGACAGGGACTAAGGGCTCAGAGGGCACATAACACCACTGTAATTGACAGTATCCATGACCTAGCAGGTGCCATCCGTAATTACACCGAGGTCACTGATAGACGTTGGGGAGAGACATTAGATGTCCTCCGCAATGTCATGTCCATGTGTCAGGACAGTGCAGAACAGTTGAGTCATCGATGTGGATGTATGCCAGCAACATCAGCAGCTTGCAGTCGCTGCGGACGTCCATCAAGTCACAGCCGCTCCCGTAGTGCCAGTGCCAGCCCCAGCAATGTTGGGGGTTGGCTGTCCATAGAACATCCTAGAAGACCATGTGCACGTGGCTCTGGACAGTCCCAGCAGGGACCTGGGTCCAGTGTACATCCAGCTACCTCTGGGGATAATACCCAGTCTGGCTTAGTACCTGATAGTGCTAGTAGCACCTCTGCCAGGCACAGGTACCATATCTGTGGCCAAAGACGGTGATCTGTAAAGCCTGGCAGGTACAGTCTGTGGCTGTCCCACAAATACCCGTATATGGCAGCCACATGGTGGAACTGTGTGCATGCAGGCACACACGCACATAAACCAGGCACCTAGTGCTAACACATACCCGCACACATTACATCAACATTGGCCCATAGCAGTACTCTTGCCCTCACACACACACACCACACACACACACACACACACACACACACACACACACACACACACACACACATGTCGATTGGATGGCTCACTGTAGGCCTCTGGCAAACCAACAACACACCCTGTGCATATGATGAAACCTATGCCACCTCCTGTCATCTGTAACATCAATGCAGGAACAGGCTACCATGGTGCTGATGCACAGGGTGACTTTATAGCAGTATAGCAATGTTAGCATGTTGTCAGCAGTAGAGTGTAATGATATGCTTGAAGGTGTAGCTGAGCAGGCATGATGTATTAAAGCTATGATTGTCAATGTAGTATTGTTTATACCAGGGTTAGTTCCAATCGTGTATTGTCAGCCCACGTTCCACTTGGCTGATGTGTGTAGTATTGGCAGCATGTGTTAGAGAGTGGACAGTATGTGTGGGATGTGTGTAGCACAGATTTGCAGGTGTACATTTGTGAACATGGTGGAGGTACACTGTCTGCATGTACATGCATAGTGGACACATGGGCAGGGTGACATGCCCTGTATTACATAGTAACACTGCATAGTTTCTATTGGTGGCCAGTATATATTGTACTACACACATTTCGGAACCTGACTACACATGTGTGTATGACATGGTTTGACACTGTGCTGTGGGTGATACTGTTACTATCTGTCATTGTTTTGCATTCTGGTAGTATATATAACTTCAACAGCCTGACCATAACCAATCGTTAGATGATGTCTTGACAACTGACACACAGATGTAGGACACACAGCAACATTTGGATCCTTCAGGTACTGTACTATGCCAGTAATCAGTCATATTCACCTGCACCCATTACTGAGACCACTCCTGTTTGGCATAAAGCTCTCTTAGGTACAAGCAATCAGAGTAGGGATATGTCCGTCCATGTCTGGTAATGCATACTGTGGCCTATAATGCATTCTCCAGAAGACACACATCCTCCACAAGGGTATCATACAGACAGATACCTGTTGTCAAACCCATGTTGTAAAGCTATAAGCCAAACTAAGCATAGTCATCCACCTTTACGGAACATAGTATTCCCACAGTACCACATAGGTAGTAGCCACCAACATGATGAACAGGTACCGATGTGTACATGCAACCAAGTGTTACATCATCTCTCCTTTGATAATCACATTTCCAAAGGTATTATGAAATCCCTCTGTGGATCACATAATCAATAAGGGGGCTGCATGCATATTCACAAAGGTTGTTGTACACCTATAATGAATAGTCATCATTGACAGACTTTGCTGTGTTTGAACAGGTCTGACATATACCTCGGCCATAAATCCTCACTCACACAATTCAATAGAAACCGTAATGAGTGTGTGTGACACGGATGACCTAGGCCAGGGATCACTGCAGTGGCTGGCCTTGTCACAAGCATACAGATGTGACCTAAGGTCTGGGAAGCAGCAGCACAGTCTGGAAAAGATGACAGCTGTGTTCTTGGAGAAAGCAGGGTTCCCACACATGCAATAATTGAGGTAACATGTACGTATATGTATTTGCCACACAGTTACCTCACATGTGCAATGCATACTGATATGTCATACAGTAGTAAAAGCAAAACCCACAACACATTAACCAACAGTGTCACACACATAGAGCATACACACTCACCAAGTGCAGGATTCAAACCCCTACCTAACTACTTCATGATACTACAGGAGTACGTATTAACACAATGTGCTATACACATTACTGAGAGTTCTCTTTTCCACAGGTATATTTGTAGGTTGGTGACATCATCAGACTTGACAAAGATTAGTATACCACGTTTAAGGTGTTTTACTACTCACCAGTATGGTTCACCTCCCCAAGGAGACCACACACAAACACACACACTTGTCAAGTGCAGGAGTTAAACCCATACCTAACTACTTCATGATACTAGAGGAGTACGCATTAACACATTGCACTATACACATTACTGGGAAGTCTCTTTTCCACAGGTATATTTGTAGGATGGTGACATCATCAGACTATACAAAGTGGGTTACATTAGGTGACATTAGATGGGCTACATGGAAGGAATGTCTAAACACTTTGGCCATGTGATCATCAAAGGGGAGTTTACTATCTACCTGTGTCCCCAGGGCCATAATGACTTTCTCCGTACATACTGGATTACCACCTATGTGGTAATTTGTGTGCACTTTGTTTTACCCAAAGGGGATGACTATGCATTCTTTGGCATTCTGCTTGAGGGCATTGTTTTGACACCAGGTATCTGTCTCTGTAAGACACTTCTGGAGGATGTCTGTGTCAGCTGTACAGTCGATTATGGACCACAGTTACCAGTCATCTGCAAACCTGTTCAGCCATACACCTCCCATGCTTGCCTGTACCTCTGAGCAGTATCTACTGAACAGGTGGGGTCCCAGGACCAAGACCAGTGGGATGCCATTTGTGACTGGCTTAGAGTTGGACATGGCACCCGCAACTCTGAACATGTGTGTTTGATCTGTGAGCCACTTGGCCACCCATCCTGTGACATAGCTGTTAATGTTCAAGCTGGTATGCTTGTCCATGATGACAGAGTGGGGAATGGTGTAGAAAGTCTTTAGTGAGGTCCAGGTGGGCTGTGTGGACTACTTTCACCTCCATCTATGTCCTTGGTAACTGTTTGAAATAAGTCAACTAAGTTTAGGAGCCAGGATCTGCCTTTAACAAGGTGAAGTTGTGTAGAGTCCAGTATATGGAGGTCTCCTATGTCTCAGTTTATGGGTTCCATGACAATTTGCTCAATAGCTCTGTAGACCAGGCTGAGTAGACATATTGGGCAATGGTTTCCAGGTTCTGTTGTGGCATCCCCTTTGTGGAGCTGGATGACTGTTAGTGTATGCCATTCTTTGGGTACATAGCCTGTGGTACGCTTGAGTCTGGACAGTGAATGTAGGTGAGGGTGTAGTTCCTTTTGGGCCTAGTGTAAGATGCAGCCTGGGACACCATCCAGTCCCATTGATGCTGTGTTCTTAGCTTTGGAGAGGGCTGTCATTACCTGCATGCCCATGATGTCTGGGGCTCTGCATCCTTCTGTGATGGACACAGGCCCTTTTGGGGTGATGGGGGGGAGTTTACACTGAACTTGTCCCCCTGGATGTGGACAATGAAAGTTGGTTCGGTGTATTTCTTTCCATTTTCCAGTAGCTGACAGCATATTTGGAAGTTGACACGTACATGTCTGGTATAGCTACCGAAGGCTTTGTGGTTGTTATTCTTACATTCCTTGGCTATTTGTCTTTAGAAACTGTCCTTGGATTATTTGATGAGCAATCATTGTTTCTTCCTAATAATGATCAGTGATGCCTTTCCTTTAGTGAAGTTGGCTCTATCATATGTTCGTTTCCTCCTTCTGTTGTCTAGCTTATTTATGGGCAACAACCACCTGATTGTTGTCCTATTTTTGGAGGCATGCATCTTGGTTTTATTTGTGATGTCTCATTCCATGCATCCCTGTAGATGCTCATAGGATGCCCTTGTAAATGATTCTGCAGATTGTATACCATTATCCTATAGCAAGAGGTATTTGGAACGTTCCACTTTGGTCTTGGGAAGTGTGCAGTTTGCTTTTGAAAATGTCTTCACACTGGTTTCATTGACTGGGTGGGGGGATGGGATGTGGATATCCAGTGTGATTACTTAAGTTCTGATATTACCAGCGAGGGGTTTATCTCTGTTGTGGAACACTGGTACCCCATGTTGGTGATGATCATGTCCAGTATTTTGTCACCTCTAGTGGCATGATGACCAGCTGTTCCAGGGTGTTTGAGTTTTTAAACTCTAGGAAACATTGGGCAAAGGACGTTGTACACGAGTAATTCTGCCACTCAGTGTTTGGGTAGTTGTAATCTCCTCATATAATGGTGTTTGATAGGACCTTTATATTTTCCACTGTTCTCCGGAATACTGAGTGAGGTTCCTGAGACAAGGTACGTGATCTGTAGCAGGCTACAATCTGATGAGCAGCTTTGCCCAATGTTAGTTGCACTTGCATGGTCTCCAAGACCTCATTCTGTGCCACTAACCTGAAGGTGTGGGTATCCATAAGGTTAATGGGTACACCCCTTCCTTTTGTACTTCACTCATGGTTTTGGGTCTGATGGTCAAAGGGATTGTGAGTGTTTTACGTGGAGCATGTCCAACAGCTCTGTGTTTGACATAGCTTTGTATGTTAGGCTGTGAACACCTCTGAGTAGGCGATATGCAAAGGAGTACGGATGGAGCATTTTGAGATGGTCTGTGTATGGCATGTATTTCAGGCCACTAATGCTCTTTGTGTAGTTGTTATGTGAGGTACATAGCAAAAATGGTGTTGTACTCTATTATAGTTCTAGTGAGTGATGAGTAGAGGGGAACAATGTCCTCTTCTATTCTGCATGAGACACATTTTGTGATGAGGTGTGCCACATAGGAGGCTTTCCTGACTACTGTGAGAATGGGATTATCACAGTTGTGTCCACTGTCCAGCTGTGACCCAAGGTCTCTTGTCACACTTTCAGTGTGAAGTATACTACCACCTATGATGTAGTTCTTGGCTACAGAGTTTTTAACAAAGGGGATGACAATGCACCTTTTGGCATTGAGCTAGAGCCCATGGCTTTGACAACAGCCATCTGTCTCAGTGAGGCCCTTTTGTAGGATGTCCACTTCTTTTGTGTTTACAATTATGGCTCCTAGTTTGCAGTCCTCTGGAAACTTCAGTAGCCACAGACCTTCCATGTTAATGTTTACTTCAGGGAAGTAGATACTGCACAGCCTGAGAAGTTATCTGGTCCCATGGCTGCTGTGATACTGGCTTTGGAGAGTGTTTTTTACCTGTGCAGCCATGATGACAGCAACTTTGCAGTCTTCCATTATAGAGATGTGCTCTTTCATGGGTGAGAGGGGGTAAATTAACACTGATCCTATCTGCCAGGATGTTGGCAATATCAGTTGGCTCTGTACATTTAGTGCCATTCAGCTGTAACCCAGAACAGATCTGAGTGTAACCATGACATGGACCTGTCTTTTGGGCAGAGATCTCATGAGTAGACAGTATGCAACAGAGTACAGATTGGGTTACATTCAGTCTTGTTGCATGGGGCAACTATTTGAGGCCAGTAATCCTCTTGTTAAGGTACTTCAGTAGTCTTTCTGGCTGCTGAACGTGCCTAGTCAGATTCATCACTGATGTGTTGTGGTACTCTCTGATGGGTCTGATGGCTGCTGAGTAGTGAGAATCTCCTTTGACCTACATACACAGACCTTGGCAGTTTGTGTGAACACATAGCAGGATTTTCTGACTACTTTGTGAATGTGTTTCTGGAAGTAGTGATGACTATCCACATTTGTCCATAGAGCCCTTATTATCACATCCGTATTTAGCCTAAGTGTTTGAGCATGCCCAGTATGACCTTTCAGTATGTTGCTGCATGACATTTGCTTCGTTTCTTTAAGTGTGTGAGCATGCCCAGTATGACCTTTCAGTGTGATGCTGAATGAAATCCACTACATTTGTTGGAGTGTGTGAGCATGCCCGGTATAGACATTTATACTATATGTGTATGGAAAATCAAGTTGTATTTTTACAGCAGGGCTCACCTTTGTGTCATAGATCAACAGGGATCATGCTATGCCTGCAAGGCTTGGCTGAGACAGTTTGCATAGACTTTTCAGCATTTCTACATACAGGGGGGACAGCTATTCTTTGTACATTTCTACCCGGGGGCACACCTGATTGTTACTGTGGGTGTACATAGGATGAGGGTTTCAACTGACACTTATACACATTTGCTATGCCTGCACTGCTATGTACGGTACACCATTTCAGTCTGTACTGTTGCCTATCGTACTGGCTTGAGGCAGACTACTGTGCTACAGATCCTAGCATCCAATGTCACGTATATTAGATTGCGACTTCATAGCCTACACAACCCACATGACACCGCCTGGCCTGATGTTCTCTGTCTGCATAGGCCTGTGGGCGAGATTACCCATATGCCTCTTTAGGGGCATGTTACAGCATTTCTTTGTGTTTGCATTAGTGTACAATTGTCCTGCTGTGTCTGTGACTCTGAAATGCTATCATGGCTTAGTGGTTCAGTACTGTGACTATAGTGCACAATATCCTGGGTTCGAGCCCTGTCACTGCTTTTTATTTTCATGCTGGGCAGACCAGACTGCTTAAGGAACAGTAAAGCAAATATGAGCATGTTTACCTGACTTTGCTCAACTTTGCCCGACCTTGCCCAACATTGCTCAACCTTGCCCGAGGTTGTGCTAGTTAGCACGGGCAATTTTGTTTACATATACTAAATATTGGTAAAAGCTGCTTAGCACTGCTTTATATTGCTTAAAACATGGCAATCAAGTCTCAGGTGGTGCTGCAGGGCTGCCTATGTCGAATGCACATACTACACTCCCTATACATGTTTGGAAACAGGTAGTGTCAAGTTAGGCATCCCTTTTATTTTATGTGCGAGTCAGACAGAGGTATAATTTCCAGGGTTCCTACTGAGCCAGTGTATGTGCTATGCATTATCTCTTTGCCAAGGCCAAGGCATACTTGGCATGCCTCCTTCTGCCTACTAGGGCAAGCACAGGTTGTTCTTCCTCCGAGTCACGCTGTGCCTGTGCAGGTCTTGGCAATGGTGGGGGGATGTTTGGCCCTGCCCCATGCTGTTCCTGCTGCAGCTGTTTTTGCAGGATCATATTGTGTAGCATGGCACATATCAAGACAAGTTGGGTACATGTAGTTGGTGAGTACTGCAAGGCTCCACCAGATGTGTCCAGGCACCGGAACCGTGACTTGAGCATCCCAAACACACACTCGATTAGATTTCGTGTTTGTGCGTGTGCCTCATTATGGAGTTCTTGTTCAGGTGTGTGTGCATTTCTGATGGGTGTCATCAGCCACTACTCCAGTGTGTATCCATTATCCCCCACTAGGTGACCGTCAGGGATGTCGCCATTGGCAAATGTCTGGTACAGCTGCATCAGATGCCAGATATGGGAATCGTGGTAGCTTCCAGGGCAGCCAGCACACACATTCAGTATTATGCCCTGGGCATTGCACACGATATGGCAGTTGATGGAGTGGAAGCCCTTGTGGTTGATGTAGGCCCTACCCCGCTCACCGGCTGGTGCTTTGATGTGTATGTGCGTGCAGTCAATTGCACCCACTACCTCAGGGTATTCCACTATTTGCTGGCAGAGACGCATATTGCTGGCCAATACCTCACAGGAATTGGGGAAATATACATGATCACCGACATGTGCTGACATGGCATTCGGGAACTGGTGCAGTACCCTGGATGCTGATGCCTGTGAAATCCCCATCATATCACCAGTTGGTCTCTGGAAGTTACTTGTTGCTAGTATTCTTAGGCCAACACATACCTTGGTTTCCACTGGGATGGGTTCACCTCTGTTGGCTCTGTGTGTGAGGCGTGGCCTGCACAGCTCAACAATTTGCTGCAGGAGGTCTCTGTCCACTCTATAGTGCTCCACTATCTCCAGCTCATGTAGCCCCTGGTAGGTTACCCTGGGTCTTTACACTCTTCTCCGTCTCCTCTCTGTGGGTTGCTCAGCAGCATTTGCAATAGCACCACCCTCAGCATCTTGCACATGTTGCCTTATAATAGCAATGGCAGCCCCTAACATTTTTTTGTCTCAATTAAGCTTTTTAAGTTTTTACTTCCCTTTGTAGACTGCAGTGTTGCAGTGTTTCTGAGAAAAACATGGGGGAATGTTGTTTGCAGAGTTTTAAGTGCTGGACTGGGTTGGGCTAGTGTACTGCCTGTGTAATTGGCTGATTCTGATTGATTTCACCTGGCATCTCTGCTAGTTCCCCTTGGTTAACATCCTACTATTTCTTTTCCTTCCTTTTACGTTTCTGTTTCCACAGGGTGCAGCATCGCGCAAACAAGTGCAAACACGTGCACACGAGTGCACACGCATGCACACAGGCTTACACAGGCTTACACAGGCTTAGGTGGGTGCACATCCATGCACACAGGCTTAGACAGCCTTACACAGGCTTACACAGGTGCACACGTGCACACAGGCTTAGACGGGTCTACAGGTGTGCACACACAGTGTAACCATCTTTGCAAGAAACTTTAGTGATAGCCACAGCGTACACCTTCAGTTTCTGGGTTTCAGTTTAGACAACTGTAGACACACCTCTTCCAGTCCTGATAAACTTACAGCAAACACATGCCACTCTGCTCCAATAAGCTTACAGTCTTTGATACATACCCTCTCATGATGTCACCTATCTTCTACTCTGATACTCCCCTAATCCTACTCTTACACTATAGGGACAAGGTTCACATGGCAGGGAAAATTGGGATTCACTATCCTTATACTCATTTGTATAGCATTGCCTACTAATGCTTGGTTACATCTCTCAGACTGAGCATCCCCCCTTAGCAATCACTACTCAGTAGCCATGTTGTCTTCAGCCTGCCATTCACCTGTATGGCAGATGAATATTGAGAATAAAATGTCTATTTTTGGCTTTTATATTTTTTTCTCGTTTTTAGAGCGCCGCACGTTTGCATGGTGCTGCGCTACGCTTAAACATTGGAGATCTGGGAAAAATTATATATTTTATTATTTTGCAATGGATAAAAATGCCAATGGCCTTATATTTGGCCATTGGCATGCTTCCTCAACTGGATGCATCCTTTATTTGGAGCTGTCATAGCTCCGTTTTGCTATTTGCAGAACGGTACTCAGTTACCAACTGAGTACATTTCTGCAAATAACACTACTCTTACGCGGACAGGTTAGTGTTTCCTGAATCACAAATGTACCTCATTTGCATAGCTTTCAGCAGCAAATTAGGTAATTTGCATAACCTAACACTGTCCGTGCAAGAGTAGTTTTAGGAGCTCTCGTGCACACCCCTGCCGGCTGTTCCTGGATCGCTCGGCAGACATATTAGCTGTCTGGAGTCTTACTCTACTCTTAGACTCCGTGCAAGCCTTCGTGAATCCGGCCCAATATTTCCTACTTCTCACCAATGTGAAGTCTCACTGTGTTCAACACCTTCCATTTTACTTAAATATACGAACTCTGAAATTGCATGACAGTGGGAAAAGTAGATACATTCTGCGACCTCTAATGTGCAGTATTACTAAAACTATCTGACCATTCTAACATTTGAACAAATTGATAAACAAAATGTCCGAAACCCAAATCACATATCCTTGTAAAAAGTTCTATTTTTATTAATGTCTAAAACTTCCTGAACATTCTACATCTAAATTTTGTGTTTAAATAACAGACCTTTGCAAGTCAAGTCTTGTAAGCGGTATTTGACTACCAAAGATCTCCGCTCCTAAAATTATGTTTCTACCATTTATCTAGAAGAAAAGTTCTTTGATGATTGGAGCTCCAGTTTGTCTTTCAATTGTTTGAAAACAAATAGAAAACATGCCTAGACACTTAGAATTCAAACTGAAAACTAAAAAGCAGTTCTTTAATAATTGCCACAAGGGCAAAATCTGGTATTTCCTATTGGACATAGTCTGTCTTCTCTTTTAACTCCTACTCCATCTATCTCAAAATCTCTAGTTCTTAAGATAAAGTTGTCTTGACATTTCAGTCATTTTAATCTAATACTTTGTAGCAATCCAGATATTTAACGTTGCCTTGTGTTGCTGTTTCTTCTAACCATAATGTTTCTTTTCAAGTTCATAGTTGTAATTTTGGTACTTGATATATTATTTAGTGCTATTGTTTATCTCTGTGGGAGATATTCACTTTTTCTAAGGTAATTTGATGACAAAACTTGCATTAAAGTTACACAGCTCATCAGGATGACAGGCAGAGTGTGGTGTTTGTATGCATTTATTTTCTACCATGAGTGGACAAAGCAAATGCACCGAGGAATGGAATCCCCAAACTGCATTTGCCGAAGACATCTTGCTGAAAAAAAACTTTTAAAGTAGTTTTTTAAGGGAAGCCCCCTCTTAACCTCACACTTATATATTCTAACTCTAGGGACACACCAACTCAAAAATGGGGGAAATTTCCCCCCAAAAGGGATCACTTCTGGCACAACTCACTGACATGGAAGAAGTCCAATCATCAGAGAGTTAAACATTGGGCAGTTGTTGCTTAATTGTTCAATATTCATCTACTAAGTTGTTACTTATTTAACACAGACTAGAGGTTTTTAAAATGTCTATTAAGTTCAGGCGAGTATCTCTATGCCCACAACATAATATACATATACAAAAAAAAAATCACAGTGTGATTGTTTGCTCTTTAATTCGTCATTATTGCTTTTATGTAGTGTACATTCTGCAGCAATATGTGAAGCATTTCTTTATGTGGTTCTGGTATATACTAGCTTTGTGAAGAGAGATGTTATATCCTGATTAATAAATAATGGCTTGAATTATAATTATAATTTACAGTTGTGTAAAACATTATGGGGTGTTAGATGGAGAGGAATTGTTGGGGTTCACTTGTGAAGAAATCTAACAGAAGATGTGTAGTTTGCTTTATTTATACAATTGGGAGATTAGTGATACTACTATAATACAGTCTGTGTGCAAAACTAAACCCTGAATTCATGAAGGTACCACAGCATTTACATGGATGTGTACGCATTGTGACACCTTATTTAGCAAGTAGCCTTACAAGATACCGTACAGTCCCACAACACAATGACATGCAACATTGTGAAGGGCTGGCCCTACTGCAGTGCTGAATGCAAATGAGGCATACCGGGGTAGAGGCATGCACTAATTAGCCATGTGCTGTCTTGCCAGAACCACCTCCAGGAAGATATCTACATGGCTAGGTGAGTCAAGAAAGCAATAATCCATGGAAATCAGCATGGCCATGCCACCATGTCATGGTAGCAAACATAGTCAAAAAGCTGTGTTCAGCTGGCAGGCACTAACATGGTTGGGGAACCACTTGACACCAGGGCTGAGTTTTAAAGTGCCATAATGGTACAGTGAGAAAAATGGAGATTGGTTGATGGATACACTAGACCACCAGGGATATAGCTGTAATGTGCAGCACTGGCGCCAACATTACTACAGAGATTGGGTTGGGAGGAAACACTTGGCAATCAGGGCCTACTTTACTTGCCATGATGGCACAAATGTTGTAATGGGGATTAGGGTGTAGTGAATGTTTTAAGTGCTATGATGAAACTACTGTCTCAATAGGGTGGTGAGGAACCAGCAGACACTAATGAATGCTTTAAGTGCAGTGATAGTATGGATATTACAACTGGGATGGGGAGTATGCTAGACAATAGAGATTTAATGTTTAAGTGCTATAATGGCACCAACAGTGCTTCAGAGAATGGAAATTGGAGGGGATACACTAGATACAAGGGAATAATCAGTAAAGTGTCCTAAGGCACAGAACTGCAAAATAAAGATATGTGAACCACTGAACACACTCTAAAGTGCTATAATGGCAACAATGGTAAAATTGGGATCAAGTGGTGGTGGTGGGGGGGGGGACCAATGGACACCAGGGATAAAGTGAAATGCTATAACAGCACAAACTTCAGAAGGCTGATGGGGGGATAGTGAACCAAATAGTTCAGCAAAGATGACTCTTTAAAATGTGCAATGGCAACAACATTGTAACATGGATACAGCAGACCACCAGGGCCTAATATGCACCTGCTGTAATAGCAATAAAGTAGTACAGGGATAGGGGGAACTATGGGACAGTAGGAACAGCACAAGGACTACTTTGTGTGTGTGCGTTTTTGTTTGTGTTTGTGTGTGTGTGTGTGTGTGTGTGTGTGTGTGTGTGTGTGTGTGTGTGTGTGTGTGTGTGTGTGTGTGTGCATTTGTGTACATGTTTGTCACAGAGTCAGTGGCTGGAGGGTGATTTGCCTCTGTAAATGAGCAGCAGGTTATTACAGTGATGTGTAGATCGACCATGATCTGTCACTGTAGTACTTTGTGTTAGTAAGTGCAATTCAGAAAACATGCAATTCAACCAATAATGACATCTTACCCCATTGCAGCTATCATGTTTCTGAATGAAAAATGGACACTTCATGCTGGAAGGGCCTTTCTAACAGCAGCCATACTACTCATGTTTGGAAATTCAGTGAATTCCCAGGCAAGATGCAGTGCAGGAAATATGGTTACAACAGCATAGATTCTTTGAGTTGCTGTTTTAATATAACATAAACAGTAGAAGAGTCCATATTTTTCTGTTTTTTATTGGAATAGCTTGTGTTTTGTTATTGTAAATGTTAAACATGCATGGGAGCCATTCAAAATAGAACAAAATATGTGGCTGTTGCTAGAGGAGGCTGTAAATGATTATTTAAAATACAAACACATATTTAACATATCATAGGCCAAACAGAGAATTTTTGATATCGTATGGGGGTTCCTCTCTCATATGCCACATTTCTTAGCGATATGAGTTTAATTCCTATATATTACTAAGTCGGAGTAAAGAAAACATTATATACTTAATTCATTTCTGTTATTAAACAAGTACATTGGATGGTTATTAGCAAAATTAGGCTTTTATTCTACTGTTCCTCCCACATCCCAAAGAGATGTAGGTAGATTGAACACTCTAAATTGGCCCTAGGTGTGAGTGTGTGCATGTGTGTGCCTTCTGTGGAAGGTTGGGTGCTGGGCTGGCAACTCAACACTGCAAAACTCCACCGCCAATCATGAGCGGTCAGGTGATCCGCTGTGGCGACCCCTAACTGGGAAAAGCCGTAAGAAGAAGGCTTTTATACTAATATCCACAGAATAATGACAGAAGTGCAAATATAACAATAATTTACATAAAATATATATCACAGTAGCTGCAGATTACTGTAGAAAATTTACTCTGACAAAATTGTGGATGAGAAAACGTTGGGTAATACAGAAGAGAAATAGTAGATTGGATTAAACTTTTGGGGTATATGTCATTTTGTATGCTTGCAGCACAATAATTCCTTTATTTATTTTTCTAATGCTAATATGCATTTATTTATTTTTATTGTGGTTGTTTTCTGTTGTATAGGAATTTTTTTGAAAAAAAGTGAATGTGACTGTGACTGTCACTGAGCTGCAGTGCTGAGATTTCAGCAAAAGCCATCATCCCTAAAGAGAGATTTAAATGAAGCATTGATGTCATTAATAAAGGATTGTGGGTAGCTGCTATAAACTGTAAGATGATTTTATACAGTCTTCACTAGCTGTAATAGGGACTGCCCTTATCATCTTGACATTGTGCTGTTGCAAGTAAGGCAGCCTAGTCTCGTGATCACATCAGCATGCAGACAGGCAAAGACTGTTTTTTGCATTGAACATTTCTGACTGAGGAGTTTATAAAAATAGTGGTAGATTCCCAGGATACCTTCTAAATAGTATGAAACATTACCTATCAGGATCACAGGAATTACTATTTAACCATAGCCACCAAACAGGCTTCATGCCTCATGAATGGATAAATGCAACAGTCATCCCTCTGCACAAAGGTGGGCGATCTACCGACCATGGAGACTACAGACCCAGAAGTCTCACTAGTCTTATATGTAAAGCCATGGAATTAATTATCATGGAGATGATCAACAGAGATATAGTAAACCTCCAAACACTGGACCCAACCCAGTATGGTTTCATCAAGGGCAAATCATGTCTACTCAACCTGGTGGACTTTTTTGAGAAGGTCACCAATTCAGTGGATGAGGTCAAAATCATTTACACTGCCTATGTTGACCTGACTAAGGCATTTGACAAAATACCCCACTTGGGCATTATTAACATACTCAAGAGGTTAGGTACAAACCCATATTTCACCCAGTGGATAACCAACTGGCTCACAGACAGGACCCAGGATGTTAGGACTGGGGAGTCCACCTCTACAAAGATGCCAGTCACAAGTGGAGTCCCTCAGGGATCAATCCATGAACCTCTCAATTTTGGTATTTACTTCTTAGACATGAAGGCCAATGTCAGTGGTCTCTGGCTGACTACATTTGCAGATGATTGCAAATTAGGAGCCATTGCTGAATCTCACCCTGACACAAATGTCCTCCAGGAGGTGCTGACACAGACAAACAACTGATGTCAGAGCCACAGACTAAAACTAAATGTCAAAAAATGCATAATAGTATCCTTTGGCAAGTCATCCATCCCTGGTAACTATCATATTGACAACACACCCCTTACAGCTGACCCAGTTGTCAGGGACTTAGGGACACACATAGATAGTAATCTAGCCTTTGACCATCACGTGTCTACATTGGTGAGGAAATTATTCCAAGTTGTGCAACTTATAAACAAAGGTATGTAATCTAAGTCCAAGGAAGTCATTGTTCCACTGTATTCAGCATTCATCAGGCCTGTCATTGACTACGATGCCCCCCTTTGGTATGTACCTAACCAGCAGGGTTGCTAACCATCTGGAATTTTTCCGGACTGTCCAGAATAAGAGATACTGTCCGGAAAACAGACTGGACAGCATATTGTCCAGAAAAAATACCGGAAGATTAATTCTCTTTTAATTGGAAAAAAAAAACATTTTTTAAGGGTATTCTTCTTTATGAACACTCTTTGCGTCTGGTTGCACAGACGCAGAACACGAAAAAAGTATTCTGCGTCTGTGAGTGTGACCAGTTGTTTACTTCTTTGTCTTCCACGTACATGAATTTTGAATTCTTGAAAACATCTCTGAACTGTGCAGTGGATCAAGCAGACAAGCAAAGGATTTATCTTGCAGTCTAGAAGGGAAAGTAGAACAGTGTTATAAAGCAGCCAGCTTTTCCACCTTACTTTTCTACCAGATGCAAGTAGAACTATTTGTAAGTAGTTATCTAGTTTAGTCTTGAAGATGGATATCAGCACACTTTTACTGCCTTTTGCTGAATTTTAAATTTTGAAGTCATTCAAAAATAAATGTTATGAAGATTCATCACAAACCGTTACCTCAATGTCATTATACAGCACAAAGAAATATCCATTTGAATTCTCAGTCTGGTATATTTATGACTTATTTCTGTGGATAGCTGCTAGGATAATAATGGTGTTTTTTTACTGATTAGAAAATGTTGTTTTTCTTTGATTCAGAAATGGTTAGAGAAGTTACTTAAACGTACATTGATTTAAAAAATGGTTAAAGTTACTTAAACATGTGACCACATTATTTATAACAACTTCTATACTAGGTTTTAAGAAAGCTATCACCAAAGTTTTCCAGTGGTATAAATGATTCAGAGCAAAACAAAAGTATAATGAGACCATCATTACTTAGGCTTATTACTTTTATATGGACAAATAAACATAATTTGGTTTCTTTCAATAATTATTTTAAAGCATGAGCTTTTTATTACCCAAATAGTTCACACTGACGTTTCTGCCTTTATATTACTACAGTGCAGCTGGACCTGTTACATGGTATATGGGACTCTATCGCCATCTGTCTGTACATGCAAAGATAAGCAGTCAACAAAAGGTAAATGTGAACTACACAGACTTACTGTACTGACATGATATGCTGGCATACAGTATATAAATATATGTAGTATTTATATGTAGCCTGTGACATTGGCTCAGAGTATGTTGACTTGTTTGATGTGTTTGCATGATATATAAGACGGTGGTGTTACTGTACATGTTGTGTAGTAATGATGTGACCCTGAAGGAGATTATGCACAGTTGGTAAAGGGGGTCTAGTGAAGCCCTCCATATGTGGAGATGGTTACAAAAAAAAAATCTAATTTGTGTAATATATATATATATATATATATATATATATATATATATATATATATATATATATATATATATATATATATATATATATATATATTTTTTAATTTATTTTATTTTACATTTGTTGACCGGGCTAGTCTAACTGGATATATGTCCATTTTCAGTAGAGGCCCTGGGAGAAAAGCTCCAAGCATGAACAATAACAAAGTTAAAAATATATAACAAAGACATGTATAATAACAGTACAGAGGTAACATTGGTTAAAAAGAAAAAATATAGTATTAAAAATATTGACTATAGACATTATGCTAAAAGTTAAACTAAATAAAAAAAAACAAGTATACTAAACACAAACTGGGTATTAGCAAAAAGAGTAAAGTCCTTATATTTTATCCTATTACTATGAGAAAAAAAAAGTGAAGTAACTCGATTTGGAGGCGTAGGTTAGGGGAGAGGGGAAGGGGTATGAGCAGGAGAGTCAAAATGTTTCAGTCTGGGTTAGCACAAGGACAAAGCCACTGAGTTTTAAGATGTTCTTTAATATGTTTTTTGAATAGAGAAGTAGAAGCTAGGTTAGATAGTTCAGGAGGGAGCTGATTCCAGTTTTTACCTGTAGTGTTTGAGAAAAGTGAGTCACCAGCTTTGTTGTTAGATTTAATCGAGGAAACCAGGAGTTTATTTGCAGAACATAGTGTAGCTAGATTTTTATATGGTGAAATCAGATTAGTGAGGATAGGGGTGTTATTGGGGTGGTATAGGATCTTTTGAGTGATAAGTAACTGTTGACAGAGTATATGGTTCTGCAATTCTAGCCATTCTAGTTGTTTGAGGCTAAGGCAGTGGTGAGTTTTAAATGGAGAGCGTGTGATGAATCTAGCTATGCTATTATAACAGGTAGAAAGTTTGGAGATGTTGTTTTTAGATAGGTTAGTATATATAACAGAGGTGTAGAAAAGGGTAGAAATGAGGTGGGTCTGGGCAATAGTTTTCCTGGCTGTGGGGGTAAGGAAGGGTTTGATTCTATAGAGAGTACCAAGTTTTTTGTTAATAGATTTTATGGTGGCATTAATATGGTCATCATAGTTAAGATGATTGTCAATTGTAATACCTAGTAGGTGGGTGGTAGTATCTGGGGTTATGTTGGTAGCATTGTTAGAAGTTATAGAGAAGAATGGTGTGGATGATTTTTGAGTTGGAGTAAAAAGCAGTAGTTTTGGTTTTTTGGGATTAAGGAGGAGGCAATGTTTCATAAACCAGTTTTCGACATTTTGGAACACAGTTTGGGTGAGGGACTGAAGGGAGGCTATGTTCTTAGCAGTACAGATTAAGGCTGAGTCATCTGCATATTGAATGCAGGTGGCTTGAGGTATGTTCATGTGGCGGTCGTTAATAAATAAGGAAAAAAGAAGGGGACCTAAGATTGAGCCTTGCGGGACTCCAATATTTACTGGGAGTAATGAGGACAGATTGTTATCCCAAAGTACTGCTTGCTGTCTGTTTTGAAGATGACACCTAAACCATTGTAATGCTTGTGGATCAAGAGAATGGTACTTTAGTTTGTCTAGAAGTAAGTTATGGTTAACCATATCAAAGGCTGTTGACAGGTCAATAAATAGTGCAGAGGAAAAGGAGTTATTGTTACGATTTTTATTTATAGAGTCAGTAAAGGATAAAAGGGCAGTCGTTGTGCTATGGAATGGTCTGAAGCCATGTTGGCAGTTGGCTAGTAGGTTATTTAGTAGTAGGTGGTTGAGTAGTTGTTTGTGAATAAATTTTTCCATTATCTTAGCTAATGGGGAGAGTAAGGCAATAGGTCGATAGAAAGCTGAATAGAAGATCCACCTTTATGTAGAGGGATGATGTGGGATACTTTCCATATGGTAGGGATTTTGCCTTCAGAGATGGTTCTGTTAATAAGGATAGATATGGGGTAGTCTATAGCTTTTGCAGTAATGTGCAGGTATTCAGATGGGAGACGGTCGGCAGATGGGGTGCAAGGTTTCAGTTTTTTAAGTAGCTTATAGATAAGAGATGTAGAAACAGGGTGTATATGAAAGGTAGGAGATAAAGTCTTGGAGGTATTTGATGGGGAGGCAGTAGTTGGAGGTAATGAATTGGCTAGGGATTGAATGGCTTCTGTAAAGTAGTTATTAAAGGCATCAGGGATCAGGTTGGAATTATTATGGTTGAAACCTAATGGGACAGGAGTAGTAGAGTATCCTGGCTGAAGAAGTTTGTTTATCCCCGACCAAAATTTTTATGGAGTTTGTTGAGTGGTTTGTTGGAGGTGAAGGTAGAAGTCTTTTTTGTCTCTAAGAGTGTCCTTCTTGGTGGCATTTCTTAACTGTTTAAAGAGGAGGTGATCAGATGTGCATTTGGTAGCCCTCCATTTAGCCCATATTTTGTTTCTAAGGAGCATTTTTTGCTTAGTTTGTTTTGTTAGCCATGGGGCAGATTTGGTTCTTATTCTAGTGGAGCGGTAAGGTGCGTGGTAGTCTAGTATTTGAAGAAAGTTAGTGTTGAAGTAGGTTACAGCCTCATCAAGTTCAAGATGGGTCAGCGGTGACCAGTCACATGCTTGCAATTTGTTCAGGAAACTATCTGGATTATAGAATTTTTTTGAGCGGGAAGTTTTGAGATTATGAGTAATTGGGATGTGAAGTTTTTGTCTAATAATGTAAGTGAGCATATGGTCACTGATATTGTCGGGAAGGGTTCCTGGAGTATAATTGCTAGGGTGGTTATTAATAAGGATCCAGTCGAGAGTAGATTCTTTCCTGTTAGGTTTGTGGATTCTAGTAGGAGTGGTTATTAATTGAGAGAATCCACAGAGATTTAAGTGGTTAGTAGGGTTCTGGGAACTGCAGGTGAACCAGTCTATGTTGAAGTCACCCAGTACAATGGTCTGCTGGGGTAGTTGGGTAGAGAGGTAATTAAGTAAGTTTTCAAGAGTATTAGTATTGTTACCAGGGGGAAGATACATACAAATTAGGTAGATAGATTTGGAGTTGTTTATTTGGTGTTTAGTAGACATTTCACATTTGGTGTCTAATGATGGAAGCTCATTAAAGAGGGAAACTTGGAGATTAGATTTATAGATAATGGCTATACCTCCACCTTTTTTGGTTTTGTGGTTGCATCTAAGGATATTATAACCTGGAGGGGTAATTGCCTGGTCTAGAGTAGCAGGTTTTAGCCAGGTTTCTGTAAGATATAGAATATCAAATTAGTGCAAATCCAGGAGTGCATGCAGGTGGGAAATTTTATTGTTAATACTTCTAATATTAAGGTGAGTTATCAGGAGGGAGTTAGGTGCTTTAGCTAGTGTAGAATGCTTAGGTAAAGTTACATTATCAAGGCTATTGCTATTGTCATTGTTGGGGCCAGGGTTTGGATGAATATCCCCGTCTAAGAGGAGGTGACGTTGGGGATAGTGTGGGAATTTAAAGATTTTGTGGGAATTATTAAAACATTTTTTGATAATGAAGTACGTCACATGGGTTGCTCTGTGATATTTTGGTAGTATATAGTTAGAGGTAGAGGTTATGTTACTGTGGTTAAGTGTGTAGGTGAAAGTAGATGGTAAAGTTTGTTGGAAATGATGGTTTTGTTCAAGTAGAGTAAAATTTTCAAAGAAGGTGAGAGAATAAGGTATGGTCAGAGAGGCTATTGTGGTAGTTAAGAGTAACATGTATGTGAAAATAGTTGTATGTGTTGGGGCCATGGTAGTGAGTAGATGTCAGATGAGAGTAGCTTGTGTGAGTAGGTGAGGTAGAAAAAAATATATATATATATTATTTTTTTTCTGTGAGACATATTGGTACTGGCAAAGTTTTTTGTTGCCTGGTTGTTCTCTATTAAATACAAAATCTCAGTTTAACTTTATGCATGTAGACCCTCTACATGTCTATGCACATATACAAAATGTAATCCAGTGTTGGTTATATATTGTACCAATTATGTTTAACCCTGCAGCTATCACGATTGTTATGATGGAAGTGACATCCTTTTCTCTGGCTATAGATTTCTCTGCCTGTAATGCATTCCCGGTACACATTGGCTCTTTTCTCCTACCCTGTCCCACGTATAGCTCTTCTACTGGTTTACATGGCTATGAATAGCTATAGAAGACTTCTACAAATGCAGCTCTTATTTTTTAGTTTCTCTAGGAAATTAATTGCCTACCAGTTTCAGACTCTGCATCTCATTACTTGTTAGTAGGCAGATAAATAGATTGATTAGATTTATAGACAGACTGAAGAGACATATGGATATTAAGATATGTAGATAAGTAGATAAATAGATAAACATATTGATAGACAGACTAACAGATTCATAGAGTCATGGACTTTTACTAGACTAATGACCAAAAAGGCCTTTCTAAGCCTAGCCAAGTTGCAGAATTAAAACAGAAAACAGTATGCACACTCAGAGTTTTGAACAGTGTTTATGGCAAATGGGAAGAAATGGAGAAATACCCAAGTAATGGGACACTGGAATGGCTGTGTGGCAGGGGATGGGGATATCAAAATTACACATATTTTGCTTTCACATACATGTCCAGAATTTTTGACATGAAAATTTGGCAACCCTACTAACCAGGCATATCCAACAATTGGAATGTCTACAGAGGTTCCTCACTAAAACAATACAGACCATAAGTAAAATGTCCTTTGCAGACTGCCTCAAGGCTCTATACCTGTATTCTGTCTCCTACAAGCTCTTGAGAGGAGATGTATGCCTGGCATACAGGGCATTGTCAGACCCCACTCTAATGAACCTCCTGCATACCCATGAAAAAAACAGCACCAGTATTACCTATTCTAAAGACTTAAAACTTGCCTGTGATATAAATAGGACCTGCTGGAGAGATTGGTATGTATCCTATAGACTACCCCATCTAAGGAAAAGGCTTCCCATCCACATGACGCAGAGTTCCTCCCTAACCCAATTCAAGTGCAACTTGGACAGTTGGATGGAAACCGTAAATTCATCCCTGGTTTGGCACCTATGTCTCTAATGGACACAGGTAACCTATAAATGATTAATTTCCCAAGCCCATGCTTACACTTATCAAGGGTATCATAACTTGTTAGAGATTCTGGATACATGGCTAGGTTTAAAAAGACCCTTGTGGTTGTTAGGCTAGTAAACACCTATGAATCTAGGAGACCTATAGAGACAGTCCTATAATGTTTCCAATATACAGAAACAGTTCTAAAATGTTCCAGGCAGTGTTTGCTCAAAACTTTTGGTGTTCCTATATGCTGAGCTTTCCCTTCCTTTTTTATGAATCTATCTTGTTTGCTTTTTAGGTTGACAAATACAAATAGTTTATGCTAAGTTGCAAGGTGTTTGTGTTTAATTTATATATTTTCTTGAACTGCTACCACTTATTTTATCTATTGCTTAGCTACAGTTGCCCTTACTGATAGGTGCAAGATTTTCTGAATGGTACCTTTTGTCCGTAATATACAGTTTTATTCTTTGTTAATTTGTCTTGTAGATTCCACTTTAACACAGTTTATCATTTGTCTTTGTTAGAAAGAGATATGGAATCTCAACCTTTCACCAGAGCTATTACTAAGGCAGAAAGACAGCACAACATAAAAGCAATAAACTCAACTTTCACATCAAGTCTGTGCTTATATTTGAATTAATCATAATGCAGACAAGGCATCATTCTCCTGAACGTCAAATGCCAAAGACAACTATAGATTCTGAGACATGAATCTTTCCACAATTATAATATTAAGTTTACATGCTATTTATTTACACATTCTTTTCCACACATGCAATGTGACAGAGTAAAGCCAACAAACTAATTGTGATGGCAATATATTAGTTTTTTAATCACTACATATGAGATTATTTATTTAATCTGTTCAGTCTGGACAATTCAGAATCCGAATACTAGTTGTTAATATATTTTAATTGCGTATCTTGTACACACCTTATACTTTTAGAAAGTGACATTCTTGGCATCTTCATTTTGTGGTCTTTTTTATCGTAAACTTTGAAAAACAAAACTGCTGTTTCATATTATTATTATCTTCTGTTTTTCATAGACTTTCTGATGTATCTTCAGTTTCTTACAGATGGGCATTTTAATGCTGTTTGCTTCTACTAGAAAATTGCAGTGGAAGCAAAATGAACAATTTTGAAATTGTGGAACATAGTTATGGAGACTACACA